>NC_073302.1:403036002-403336002 GCF_027595985.1 Sorex araneus
ACTTGGAACTGGAACTTAGAACTTTCTTATAGCAGATTGTATGATACCTACTCGCTGAACTAAATGAATGTACCTCTTCATCTAAAGAAGCTACTGCTCACTCCAGTTAATTACTGTTATATCATCCTACTGATATTCCTAATCATAAATGAGATTATTCATTTACTGTATATTGTATAATTAAATTTGAATATGAACATGGAGGGGAAATACAGGAAAGTGAGTTGGAAACATTCTACAATCTTGAAAGCCTACTGATAATTACCTATGTGAATCACTGATCCAATACTGATTGAGAACTAAAAGGCAATATTTATTAACATTAGTAATACTTATTAGGAATGAGAAAACTTCTTGAACTTCATCTCAGATGGCATGAAGAGATTTTATTAAAATGTTTATGAGACTGATACCATGTTTCACTATGAAAATGGTGGGCTTCTGTGAAGGAACAATATGGGAGTCACTTTAGTTATTAACTAAGTTATCACCTTTTAAATAAAAGAGGACTTGTGTGAAATTCTCACAAACAGTGTTCAGCAGGCCTAGGGTCACCTCCTGGTGTTCTCAACCAACCAGATCAGTGGTTCAAAGCAAGGTCCCAAAGATGTGGTGTTGCTGGGGATTACAACCCCAGCAGTGTTAAAGGGATACCACATCATACTTGGTGGTGCTCAGGGGCTGCTAGGAAAGCAGTTGATGATGCTCAGAGGACCAGGTGATGCTGGAAATTAGACTGGGGTTGCGCACATGCAATGCATGTACCTTAACCCCAATACTATCTCTCCATTCCCCAAGAGGATTTTTATATATAATGGTAGGAAATAAAAATAAGATAAATATGGTAAGCAGGCGAAATTATATGATGTTAAAAAACAATGTTACTTTAATTAAAAATAAATGTGTGTGGGGGGCAGAACCATAGCACAATGGGTAGGGAGCTTGCCTTGCATGTATGCTTGCCTTGCATGCATCCAGGTTCTGTCCCCAGCATCACATATGATCACCTGAGCCCCACCAGGAATAATTCCTGAGCACAAAATCAAGAGTAATCCCTGAGCACTGCTGGGTGTGGCCCCACAACCAAAAAATAAAAATATAAATAAATATTATTGGGACCAAAGAGATAGCACAGGGGTTAAGGTACTTGCTTTACATATGGTTGATCCTGTTTCTATGCTTAGCACCAACGGTGTGGCCCAAAACACAAACACATGTATTTTATATATATATGTATATATACACATATATATGTATATATACACACATATATCTACATAAATGTATATATACACATATATCTATATAAATGTGTGTATATATACACATATATCTACATATATGTGTGTATATATACATATCTATATGAACTTTTCACATATTTAAAAATATCAGTGCTGTTTTTAGCCTTCCTTTCTAAAATACTTTAATTTTAGATATAATAATGACTTTTCAAATGGTTCAGATAATGTTGCCACCACATAACTGAATACTGGATGCACTGTAAAATAATCTGTGTGTTCAAACACTTAACGTAAATTTTAACAACAGAGATGAAATCCTCACCATAGGGTCCAGTCATGGCCACAGTATGGCTGAACATTCCCAAGGTAGAATCCCAGAGACTGAGTGACCTCCACAAGATTGGCAAAGTCGAGACTAATGCTGTTGAAAAGTACAGATGTCATAATAATCTCATCAACAGCCCAAACATCTTCTCCCTGGGAAGAGTGATATGGCTGCCACCATCTGAACTGGATTCCAAATTGTCTTGCATCATCTGGTAATTCTACGGAGATTATTCTAAAGGAAATAATAAAGTAAAATTTTAAATTAGCATCATATCTTAAAATGCAAATGTTTCCAGAAGAAACTTTTATTCTGTAGCAAGTGAATAAACAAATAAGTTCAATCCGACTGTTAAAAACATTTGTCAGGAATTTCTAATTTCCTGTCTGATTCCCACAGGGTCTTCTAACTACATCTAGAAACGTGACTTTACTTTCACCTCTCCTTCTCAGAGAAGCTAACTTCGTAAAGCACAACTGTCAGAGTGTCAGGATTCATCTTGGTCTCGTACAGGATCTTGAACATCATGTTACATATATTAAAGTTGGGGCCTGTTGGAACTAGAACCTTTCCTCATTCCCCAGGAGTTTAGCAGAGTCTGAGAGGTCACTTGCTGTGTCATGGCAGCTATGACACCAAACCTGCATCTGACAAATGGGGAAGAAAATTAAGAATAATATCTAATTTCCAGGAGCAATTATTGCACTCAGCAGCAGAAACCATACATTAATTGCCACTGCCATGACATCTGCTTGAAAGCTCCATAAATCATAGTACCATGCTACTCACACCCATACACAAGGTGAGATATGAAGCAAATAGCAAATGGAACATTTGTCTCCATCAACATACAATTAAACATCAGGAGAGGTGCTGCAACAAACACACTGAAGAAAATGTGGCCTTCTAAGTGAGCACAGAAAAACTCCTGAAGACAGAGAACTAACTGGATAACTTAAATACAAATTATTAAAAACTATTCTAAGGATACTAAGGCTGAATTTACTGAGATAGTAAGTTGATTTTTAATGTATATATTGTATTTATTGCTTGTTATTGCAGAGAGAAATAAAACTAGAATCTCAAAAGTTATTTTTATATACTGCAATATTATAACCTTTATCTTCTCTTTAAATAATTTGAACAGAGAATTGGGATAGAATCATGTAACACTAGCTACTGATTATACAGATGAGAAAATACTGGTAGGACATTTTTGCATGTAATAAAACATACTTTAACAGACAAGCAGGGGCCAGATAGATAGTACAGTAGGTATAGTTTTGAAAAGCAATATTCAAATACAGAAATAGAAATGAAAAACATTTCTTAAAATAAAGAGACATAACTATAATGTGTTTGTGTCTTTTAAGTATTTTCTACAATCTACTGAAATTTGTGACTAATAAGAATTCATTAGAATAAAAGAGTATTTTCTACAATCTACTGAAATTTGTGACTAATAAGAATTCATTAGAATAAAAGAGTAACATTAAAGTATCTTAGTAATATACCCTGATGTTTTATAAACATTATTTATTAAATAATTATATTTGTTTGTCGGTTTTATTGGCCACACCCAGCAATGGTTAGCGTTTATTACTCACTTTATACTCAGGAAAGATTCCTGGTGGCTTGGGGGATCATATTGGGTAATGGGGACTGAAACAGAGTTAGTCACATGCAAAGCCAGCCCCATAGTGGCTATTCTATCATTCTGATCCCTTAAATAATCATTTTTATTTATGAGTATATAAAATACATCAAAATATATTCTTCTTATAAACAAAACATAACATATTTAAAAACTTTAAAGAAAAAAAGGGAGCGGGACGCACAGGCAATCTCGTGCTGGCACACTCTCCGCTGAGATGCGACCTTGGGTGGCCACACGTCTGTGTGGCTGCTCTGCTGCTGATCAACCACAATCGGGAGGCCAGCTAGAATACTTTTGCTGCCAGCAGCTGCTTCGCAGCAATGTCTCTAGACTGTGAACTAAGCTATAGCCCCATGCTGACCCAGGAAGTGAAATGTTGCAATTTCTAACATAAATCTCCCTCGAACATAGTTACTAAAATACTAAAATCTAGAACTCCCAAACCGCGTGGCCGTGACTTCATATCTCTTCATTTTAAGCAATGGAAAACTAATTATCAAGTGCTTCCTTGTCAGCAGGGCTGTTTTTGGGAGGAAAACTCCAACAACAATAGTGAGTATTGTGTTGAAATATGGAATGTAATCAAGGTAAAGAGAAAGTGAAGTGAAATTTATCAGCTACGCGGGGGGGTGGGGGGTGGGGGAGTGGGAGGTATATTGAGGTTTTTGGTGGTGGAATATATGCACTGGTGAAGGGACGGGTGTTCAAGCATTGTATAACTGAGACATAAGCCTGAAAGCTTTGTAACTTTCCACGTGGTGATTCAATAAAATAAATAAATTTTAAAAAAAGAAAAAAAGGTGCAAGTGCAATGATAACAGTACTTGAAGTGACTAATATTTTTCTTGACAGAAATGCTGAAACTGTAGGTCTATAATCAGACTCTAGGGTTAAGTCCCTAGTCTTATACCCAATGGTTAATGACTTAGCAGCCACACAAAAGGTGGTTAACTTCTCTATTTCTCAGCATCTTTACCTGTAAAACTATGTTATAATATCCTTACAAAAAAGTCTCTAAGATATTATAGCACTTTGACAAGTTCCTGCCATATATAAAGAACTCAACAAATTCTTGTCAATGAATTATATATATGCATATATATGTACATTCAGTACACTGGAACTGATATTTGAATACAGAGATATGAGTAGGTATACCTTCTCTTTAAAAACATGTAGTCATTAAGTTATGATTATGTATCTAAACCTAGGAAATAAAGTTCCACAACCTATACCATGGCCTTTATATCATAAATTAGCATGAAAAAGGAGTTCTGCTTTCACTGCTCTATATATCTTATAGGGGCTGAGTTAAAATAACTAGGGATCAGTGATCAGTATATGCCAAATATGAATGCAGGAATTTAGGTTATTGTTTTTCAATATTTTATATTAACAGGAACAAATCTTAAGAATTCCTTGTAACTAAACAACAGTCAAAATAAAATAAAACTTAGACTAGCAAACCCAAAAATTAAGGAAAATCTAGGATAATTTTAGTTTCAATAGCAATACCAAATTTTGTGTTTTTAAAAGTAGCAATTAGTTCACATTTGTCAGTTTGAATAAAAAGATACTTAGACATTAGCAGATTTAAAGTTGTATAAATAAAAGGAAAATAGAGTTATATACTGAGCAAATCACAGGAGTGAAATGATTAGTTTACTTCTAGAAACTGACTATGGGCAAGTGGACAGTCAAACAGCAAGTCACTTTATGGCTCATACTAAGTTTTTGAATTATTATGACAGAAAGAGATAGTATGGATTTTATAGCGATTAAAACAAAAATACATTGATGAGAATATAGCAGTGGCTAAGGCATCATAATATATTTAGCTCTCTCATGAAGAATTTCATAATTTACCATAAAAATAAAATTTAGTCTCTAGACCATAACAAATTCTCCTCCTCCCATGTCACTGTTACTAATATTTGTAAAAGCAGGAGGAAGAGTTTTAAAGATGAAGATACAAATACATAAAATGGCATATCTGTCTTAACAATTCTTTTATATTCCCTTCCACTTTATTTAAAGCCATGGTATACAAAGTTGTTCATGATGCACGTTATAGGCATTCTAAATTCCAATACCAATCCCACAACTGTCACTTTCCCTTTACCATTGTCCCAATTTTCTAATCATTATGCAAGCTTGCCCCCTTAGCCATCCCAAAATAATTTATTTTATATTGTTTGTTGCAACTCAATGACTAATGGAATTATCAAAAAATACTTCAGTACAAGAAAAATTTGTGAAAATATTTATATCTCACCATGGGGTCATTAAGTCCTTGTCTGAGGATTTACACAGCTGTTGTTGCTAGTTGAGCCTTCTGTGTTAATGTTTTTGTTTACTGGGTTTAGTTGGCTTCTATGTTACTTTCTCATCTCAGTGGGTGTGCTCCTACTGGGATGCAGTATTATAGTTTGGAGATGTTATGTGGTCACAAATGTGGCTGTGTCTTAACAAGTCTTAAAAAAATCTCCACTGTGATCTTAATTTTCCAAGCTATGCACATATTAAATGCTACAAAAACAACTTGATTCTGCTTAGAAGAAAAATGTTGCTGTCAAATGTCAGGCAAGATTAAACATACCTTTGCAATAGCACATTAAATGTGTAATTATTTTTCATATCGACAAAGATTAATTAAATTTCACGATACAGATTTATTACCAAATTTTGGAGTTGTCTATCCTTGGTAAGAAAATTGTGTTTTAGAGTAAATTAATGTGAAGGTACTTTCTTCATATTTTCATAATTATTACCTTGATTTTCATTTAATTTTCTTCTAATGTTTACTATGAAAAATCTGAACCATTGCCTTAATGTTTATGCATTTTCACTAAATGAGCAAACTGAATTTAGCATTATACTTACCTTTACAGGGAAATTTTTTTTGCACAACACATCACAACACATGGTGCATATTCTTACAACTTTATAAAATACAATATTTACCACTCATAATAGTTGTTTATTGTATCTGTTATATGCTTCTTTGTTATTTGTAAGACAAAAGTTCTCATCTATCTACAAACATCTGAATACAGGAAGTTACCCTCCAAATTTAAGCTTTGCAAAGTTATTATCAGTGCTCTGATTTTCCATTAGGGTGCCAGAACAAATTTCATAACTCTAAAGTTCTTGTGATATATCACATTTCCTCATAATTAATATGCTCTTCCAGGTAGGTGAATGCTGCTAGCTCTCTACACTCCTCTAATGGTATTTAAAGTTTTTCATGCTCTTCTACTGCTTTAAAAGAATTCCAATAAACAGGTGAGTAAGTATGACAGGAGGGAAGAGTGTTCTTCAGGCATTTCCAAAATTGTACCAGTAATCATTATTACTATGTCTGCCAATATTAAAGGGTAACCAAGCTTTAAGAAAAATTTAAACAATCTCAATTGTCTATTTCAAATCAGACAAGCTAAAGTTATGTTATGGTGCATTATTTTTCTCTCACACAATACTTTTGCCTGGGACTTTATACATGCTAGAGAAATTTCATTGTGCTATTACTTAATATATGAAAAATAAAATACTGGATATCATATTTTGAGTAATTACAGCTTAATTTATTATAATGTTACTAATAACTATTATCAATAGCACTTATAATTAGTACATTTTAAAATTTGATCAAATTGTTCAAATTATAGTTAAATATAAGTAGTCTAATCATTTTTCTCTTTTAGGTGTTACAGTATATCCCTTAACACATATTTTAAAAGATGTAAATTAATGTCTTCACTTTTCAGAAAATGTGACTCAGAAAACATGACCTGCTCATTTTCACGCAAGTTTTCTGTCCTCACCATCTCTCAGTGGAATTATATCTGGAATTATATACCATCTGAGTGACAATGTCTCTGGAAAGGAGATATCACTGTTTCATTTTCCCAAATTCTTTCTAACATACCTGGGCTCGTGATAGTTGAGATATGAATAATGTTCCAATAGTTTCCAAGTTATTCCATTATCATAAGAGTAGTGCAATAAAACTCCTTCGCCAGGCTGGTCGGGGGCTCGGCATGTGCTCAGAACAGATTTGCTTCCTATCCGCAGTGTGAACTGGAGAAACCTAGACATGAATTGTCTACGGTTAATGTACACCAAGACATTTTAAATCATGTTATTTTTGGCCTTTAAAATATTTTCAAACAAATTTCATGAACTACATGAGCTATAGGTTTTCATCTAGTCTTTTTCCTAAAATACATGTAATTTCACTGTGAGATATGTGAATATGTTTATAAAGTTAATGCACATATTTTACATATAAATATTTCCCTATCCATGTAACTATGTTTACACATATTTGTGGATAATGTACTTGTGTACATATATTTAACATGCCAATCATTCATTTATTGCATTATTTATTAGGCACTGGGTGAAGGGAAGATGTAGGGTAAACCTAATCAGTTCCTGCAAGCTGTCAAATAAATAAAACTACATAAATAATTAATTAGCTCTTGGCTTAAAAACAGAGTTTCGATGCTAACATTTCATATTTTCAAAAATCTAGTGAGCTATTTGTATCTTAGAGCCATCCATGAGCTTTTAAATTTATTGAAAAGTAGGTCATGTTAACTCTATCTAAATTGTAGGTTCCTTTTTACCCTTGTTACAGATTGGAATAAAAATTGAAAGTACATAGAGAGAAACTAATCACTCTGGTTTATATATAACTCACCTGGATTGTGAGCTGTCAAGGAAAGATGTAATTAGCTGACGCCTCCCGTCTTTGTTGAAAACCAGGGCTTTGCCACTGGCCAAGACACCACAGCCAAAGCTTACTTCAGCACCACGGATAGAGTAAAAGTTATGGTAAGAGGAGAGCCTGGAGCTGCCAAAGCTTTCAGAAATAAACATTGGGAATGTCTGAGATGCCATCTCACAAGCTGGGCCAGAAAATCCAGGGTCACATCTGAAAGAGATATCCATAAAATTAAATCTTAAATTTCTGGTCCTTACAGAGATTATTGAATGCATGTTAGGGAGAAGGAATCCAGAGGCAAATACCTGACAAATGGCAAGCAAGGCCCATTAATCTTTGGAGAATACTGAATCTTAAGACTTGATAAGGGAGGACCAACTGTAAATATTACTGAAAAATACAGTTTTTGCACAACCCTCCTATAAAAAGATACTGATGAAAACAGTAATTCAACACTCTCCCTTAACAAATGCCAGCAACTTATCTATAAATCTACTTACTTTTGAGCACACCTCTATCTCAAAATCTTAGTAAAAGGCATATGTATATGATTTTATTCTTTTTAGTTTTTGTTTGAAGATCATAAACAGCAACGCTCAGGGATTTGTCCTGGATCTGTGTTTAAGGATTACTACTGGAAGGCTCAGGGCACCCTATAGGGTACAAGATCAAACCCAAGGTCAGCTTCCTACATACTGTACTATGTCTTGACGCCAAGTCAATTTTTAAAAATCTATTTTTTGTTTTGGGGCCACACCCGGCAATGCTTTGAGGTTACTCCTGGCACTGTGCTAAGGGCTCACTCTTGGTGGGTTTAGAGGATTTTTTTGTCTATAATTTTATTCATGATAATCACTAAATTTGTAAAAGCAATTGTATAAACAAATGACTTCTTATGAGATATCCAGAAATTTCCTATAAGAATAAATACAAAAATACATGCTAGCTTTACAACAGGAATTATTTGAAATATTTGGAAAATACATTTATTCGTAATTACTTCAAGTGTACACTGGCATTCAGAATTCCAAAATCCTTGACCTAGATAGATGCCTTTAGGAGAACTTCATTGCCTCTCAGGTGAATCCCAAATTAGCAATGCTTCAAGAACAGAAAAGACAGTCACACACAACAACCTGTCCGCTGCTACTGCCTGGATGTGCTGCATATATGATCATTTGATTAGAATGTGTATACTCTCTCTGACTCTTCTATCAGTGAGGAAACTCATGACAGGCCACCCAATACATCACTCGAATCACGAATCACAAAATCCCGTTGATCGTCAATTTCTCAAGCGGGCTCAGCTCAGCAACCTCTCCATTTGTCCTATCCCTGAGATTTTAGAAGCCTCTCTCTTCTCAGCCTTCCCAACGATGCCGCATTGGAGGCTTTTTCAGGGTCAGGGGAATGAGATCCAGGTTGTTACTGGCTTTAGCATATGAATACACCATGGGAAGCTTGCAAGGCTGTCCCATGTGGGCAAGAAACTCTCAGTAGCTTGCTAGTTTCTCCCAGAGGGAGAAGTAGGTTATAAGATATCATGCAGCCGCAAAGCAGCCACGTGCTTCTGGGAGCTTGCTTTTAAGTCTCTAATGTTGGCTGTTGATGGGATTACACACACCTGGGTTCCTCTGCTGGTACCTTCATGCGTGAGGCTTGTCCGAACGTGTAGAGAGGGGCCTTGAGCATGGCTGTGGCTAGGTTCTGGTGGTCTTTGGCCACTGGGAGCTCTGCTTGGGGCGGGGAGGGAAGCTGGAGCCCATCCCCTCTGAGGGGCCCCCGGGAAGACAGCCCAATACATGAATGTTGAAAATTTTTTACATTTTAAGGAGTAAGTTAACCCGTCAGAAATGAGTTTAACAGTCTTTATTTCTTTATTCTTACTGTACTGCTTTTCACTATATTCACCATGGCAGCCGTGATTAGGTCTAAACTGGTGTCTTGTGGGTTTGGGTGAAGAAGTTTTCAGTTCATCATCCAATGCTTAGGAACTCATGGAGGTTGTTGGAGATGGAACCCAGGAAGCTGCACTCTAACCCAGAGCTAAATTCCTGCAACTATCTTTTCAATAACAAGTGTACTAAATGCCAAGGATATGACTCAGAAAGTTGCTTGTTTTTAGAAGGTTGGGGGTGGGGGAAGTCTCCCAGCTGGATCTGACGGGACCCAGGGACTTCTCCTTCAGGACTCAGTCAACTCAGAAACAGACATTGATGCTTAAGCCTAAGGGCACAGTGCTATTTGAGCTACTTCCAGGGCCATTTCAGTGGTGCCTGGAGGTCTCCAGACCCGAACCTAATGATCTGGAGGGGGAGCTATGGCGGCTCTGTGATGTTTGAGATTTAACTGGGGTCCTAGACATCCAAAGCATGCACCCTGACTGGCCCCTGTACTACTGGCTCTCTGGCCCCTGAAGACAACTAAACCTGTTCAGAATTTGGTTTTTATGCTGGCCTCACAGAAGGTCTATGTAATATATGAGTGTATTGAGTCCAAAGTCAAATTTTATGTGTGTGGGATGCTCTGGGGGAAAAATTTATAGTGCTCATCAGATTATCAAAGAAGTTGAATCCTAAAACTACTCTATGATGATGTTTGAGCATTGTCTTGGCATAAGGAATGGAGCCAGAGAGAAACCCAACATTTTCAAAAATGATGAACAAAAATCATGTAAGGGAGGAATGCAGTTTAGTATAGAAAACTGAATGTGATTTAGCATGGCTACAAATTCTATTACTGGAGTACATTTAAGAATAAAAGTTTCATTGTTTGACTTGAACGAAATCATGAAAGTTTGTAAGTCTGTAACTGCATCTCATAGTAACTCATTAAAATTAAAATAAATTTAAAAACAGAATAAAAGTGTCTCTATGTCCCTTAAATGTTTCATCTAAGACCTGTGACTGGGAGAAGTATGATCATTTAAAAGATAACTTTGGAATCAGTTTCCATTTAATGGTCATAAAAGTGTTTTTTAATCAAAAGTCACACACATTTAAGATATATGCTGGTAATCTATTCATCTATTTTAAAGAACATAAATTTTGCTTGCAACATAAACACTGATGTTTTTAGAAATGACAAGAGGTGCTCTAAATTCCAAATGCTGATTCATCTACCCACACTGAAGTGTTGTGTTATTTCACCCCCAGCTGGGGGTGGCTGGATTCAGGAGTCCTTACTATTAAGGTACCTAGACACTTCCTCATTAACACCTCTAATGGGGGTGCTTTAAAGAGTTAGTGAGTTGTCAGCTTAGAAACCTGGGTGGAGGGATCATTCACTTCCTTTCCAGCACATGAGGTGCTGGAGGGGAAGAAGTCTAGGCAACAAGTGACAGTAATAATGAGGAGAATGAGGTGGGGAAAAGGCACAAAGTTGTAGTGTTCCCAAGCCAAGGATGTTTAAGGAAATAAGCAACATTTGTAAATTTCTTTTCTGTGCAATTCAGCTCAAACTTGTCAAAGCAAATATTATTGGAAAATCAGTGACCAAACATTAATTCTAACCACAAATAAATCACACCACTGAATAATGCACACCATATTATTAGAAATAGGGAAAATTTTGAAAGTTCCAAGTGGTGACATTTATTCCTGCAAAACCTCAGAATGAGGAAAAGGCTTTGATGATTCAGGATAATGAGTAGTATAAAAACAGAACAAAATCCAAAGGCATGAAACTTTCGGTCATATTTGTTTGCATCCATCATGTTTAAGACAGATGGTTCCCTTAAAAAACCACAGAAAATGAAAAGGAATGTCATGCACAAAAGTATAACTGTTGGAATTATAAAGAGGCCTTTTAAAAATAGCACTTTCTATTTTCAGTAAAAGCACCTGTCATTTTTAATTATTTGTCTTTCAATTTTATTCAATAAACCTTAGAACACAGCAAGTGTTTAGTCATCATCAATAATTATTACTAATCTGTAGCACCACTATTTAGCCCCGTTTTACAAAAGTGAAGCAGAAAAGAAGTACTTATGAAATTAAAAAGAAAATCAAAATCTTTTTGGGGACATTGACAAGAATCACCAAACTGTCTGACATCCTTCAGTCAAATTCCCATGACTAATAGTCCTCAACAAGAGGACTATTTGGTGACTCAAATAACAACCATAGGAAAACAGGTGATGTTTGGTAACTAATAGCCAATGTTTCTAGGCAGGAGATGGTAGATTACTAAAAAGCAGAGATGCATATTCAGTTTTGAAATATTAGAAGCTTCAAACCACTTTATAATTCATAAAACATTTCTACTGTGCGAGTGCCTTCTTTCTTAACTAAATTTATTGAAAAAGAGTCTAAAAGTTAGTCTGACAGCTCAGATGGTAGAGCACATGCTTATCATGCACGAGGTCCTGCATTTGATATGGGGCAACACGAGGCCCCTCAAGAGCTCTTAGAGGTAGTGACCACCAGGTCCATCTGGTTCTTCAGTTAACCTGAATTGTATGACAGAAACCCAATAATGAACAACTTTCTAACTATGTATCTCATGGTGATTAAATTAAAAAAAAATTGAAATTAAAAAAAAATTAACCTGACACTAGTATCAAGGCTGTCAACTGTTCTGCCTCACACGTAGAATTTTCAAATGATCAATGTTAAAACATTTTAATGAGTTAGCCATTAATTGGCTAGTTGATTATTCTCTTCATTTGGTGGATAAGAAGAGTTGGACAGATGATCTATTTTTGGTTGAAAAGCTTTCAATTTCTGGACTTAACAGGATATTTTATAGTTCCATATATTAGTATTATTGTGGCAATTTACCACAATAAAGCCAATTAGATTGGCACCTTTGCCCTCTGTCCGAGATTGGTTGCAGAAGATAAGGCAAAAAATGTACGAGCATGTACCAGGTCTGGAGATAGCATCACCAATTTCAATCTGATGGACCCGTAACCAGAAACCATCATCTGGGAGGGCAACAAGGCAAAAATAGAATAGGGAATTGCCACTAATTTACTCAATACTCTAAGGGAGTCTGCTGATTGGTTATGTGAAATATTCCAGCCTCTGCTCTTCATGTGCTCATTGAATTTTGATATGCTTACTAACTGTGCTTAATGTCTGTCCACTTAAATAATGGCTCACCTGTTGGAAGTTAGAGTGTAGAAACCATATTGTATTGGTTAAACGTTCAGGCTCTGAGCCCATTCATGGTTACTCAGTAGACCCCAAAGGTTGGACAGTCTTTATGTCACTGTCTCATTTGAAGTCGATAATGCAATTGGCTTTATTGTGGTAAATTGCCACAGTTATGAAAAGTGCTTTCACATTATTTTAAAGGCCCCAATACTTTTGAAAATGAATCTAAAGTATTTTCATGTTGAAGAACTTATGCATTTTTTTTGAGGACCTCCTCGTTGGTGCTTGGAGTTGCTGAGACCTTTCCCATGATATGTGGCCCATAACATGGGCCTGATGGTTCAGTGATCGGGCCCCAAATCCAGTGCTCAGGTACTACCAGGTTCTAGGGTTGAATGTAGGGTCTCTGGCCTGAAAGGCATGCACTCTAGTTCTCTGAAATATGTCCTTGACACTCTGTGTGTGTGAGAAAGACTAGTGTTTTGACTTTGTTTTGGCTAGGGGGGGTGCTTATCAGAGGTGCTCTGAGCTTACTCCTAGCTTTGTGTTCAAGCATCACTCCTGGCAGACCACAGGGGATCATCTGTGGTGCTGGGAATTTGGGGTGGGCAGTATGTAAGGCAAGCACCTTAATTGCATTATCTCTATAGCCCCCTATATTGATTTTTAGAATTCACTTTCAAGGTATGTTTAAGAATTTAAATATGACTTATTAATACTAGTACAATTTTATTAAGAAACAGTACACTGAAGATGGCAACTAAAGACAGAAAAAGGACTCTAAAGCTAAGAGGAATTCAAATTTGTTCACAAATTTAAATGAGGTATGCTGTTTGTTCTCAGTATAGTCTAAAACGTTAATAAAGTTCATTACAAAATAATTCATATTATAGATCGTATTTAATATCTTTAAATACTCTGGTGTATTAAATGTCATTTTACTTTTAGATATAAAAAGGCTGCCAGAATCTAAAAAGGAAATAAAATGAAAGTTACTGTGGCTTCAATACATAAAGCACATGTCAAAGAGATGAAGCATAAATATAATTGTATAATGGTTGGAGCAATAGCACAGTGATAGGGCGTTTGCCTTGCACATGCCGACCTGCGTTAGATTTCTCCGTCCCTCTTGGAGAGCCTGGCAAGCTACTGAGAGTATTCCGCCCACAAGGCAGAGCCTGGCAAGCTATCGTGGCATATTCGATATGCCAAAAAGAGTAACAACAAGTCTCACAATGGAGATGTTACTGGTGCCCGCTCGAGCAAATCGAGGAGCAACACGATGACAGTGACAGTGACAGATACAGTGAATGCTTACCTGCAACCATGCCGGGTGCACTGTCCTCTGCCAGAACAGAATTTGAGACACGACGGACCAATATAAACTGCAGGGTGAAAGAGAACATGTGAAAGATGGTAATACAGTTGGAAAAATCATGAATGCCACCGGAAGGTGAAACAATTTTATAAAATGCCCACGGAATCCATACTATAACTTAAAATTATTATTCCATTATTTTAAGGGAACAGATTTATAAATATTAATTATTGCTCCATATTATGGGGAGAAAAAAATCTGTTGCTGAACATAAAGCTTTTTCACAATTGTAGATCTTTTCCTAACTGGTATCTTGAATGATAATGATAGTATAAGCCTAAATTCCAGTCTTTGAAGTGTTAAAATACTGATGACTAAATGGTATTCAGATCCTCAATCTCAATTTATGATACAAACTTTTTGATAATTACTATAATCAATAGCATCAAATGCTGTAAAATTGGAGCCAAACCTATCATTAGTGACATATTTGTTAAAACCTTATGCATTCAGTTTTAGGCATGAACACATTTACCATTCATCAAAACTTTCCTTTTTGTTTAATAATCACATTAAATAGTTAATTTTATTTTAAAATCAATTATTTTGTGTGTGTAGTCTGTGTTCCTTGAAGCACTTATTCTCTGGAGTCAATTAACTTTTGCAGTAACTTAAGTGAAGTGCAAAGCAGGCAGTACAGTGACTTTTGCTGAAGGAAATTGCTGATTTAGGAAGGGATCAGATAGAAAGTAGAGAGCTTAAACGTGTTGGCTTTAGGTGTCACAATGTCACAGCTGGATGAAAATTTTTGGTTTCACTTGGGGCATTTTTGAGTAAGCAATTTATCCAGCCAAGTGTTTATCTCCCTATTTTTGAAAGTGGGTAAATATTCCTTGGAGGGAAAAAACATAAGACAAAATGTTTAATTTTTAGCATGTTGTCTGGTGCATACCGTTAGGATCATTACCACATACTGCCCAATATCCTTAACCATCTTCAAGGTCATCTATTTATTCTTTTACTGGTAAAGAGTATGGAGTGTTTCCCCAGCATATTTGATTGTATGGCTTTAGTACGATTCCCTCTTAACTCTGTAAGTTGTTTACTGCATTCTACAGGAATTTGTTTTAATTTAATTTAATAATTAAGTCTGGAAATTACCTTAGAGCACATTATGCCCTGGTTCCAAAAAATAAAAAAATTCCTTTTCAAAAATATCCAATGAAACAGGACATTCCAAGTACATGAAACAAATCTACAATTAAGACTTTTTGTTTGTTTGGGGGCCTCACCCCATGGTTTTCAGGGATCAGTCCTGGCAGTATTTGAAGGGACCATATGCAGTGCTGGGGATCAAAGCAGCAAGGGCCACATACAAGGTAAGTGCCCTACCCATTCTTTCTGGCTCTTGCAATTAAGAATTTTATCATCCCTCCCTGCTAACAGTGCAGCCATTAAGACTCGAAGTATGAATAGCTTTACAGGCTACTTGTTCCTAAGAGTGTAGAAAGGAAAACTCAACTTTCTTTCCTATTATCATTACCATAATATAGCACTGTAGCATTGTCTCGTGTTGTTCATCGATTTGCTCTAGTGGGCACCAGTAACGTCTCCATTGTAAGACTTGTTACTGTTTTTGGCATATAGACTACGCCACAGGTAGCTTGCCAGGCTCTGCCCTGGGGACCAGATACTCTCTGAGAGGGGCTCTCTGAGAGGGACGGATGTAATGTAATCAAGTAGAAAAAATTAAAACATGATTTTAAAAAACCCTTTGTTTTAGGATTTCCATAACAATTTCAAGGTAATTTACAAAAATACCTTCTCTTAATTAGCAGGAGTAACTACCATTTTAAGAAAGTACATATCTAACAGAATTAGGATCTTGACTTTTTCTGCCCTCTGTATTTGTTTTATGTGACATGATCTTGGACTTCCACAGTGAAGTGGGAGTGATTTGATGGGTGCTTTCTTGGGGAAACTGGGCTGCATTTCTATTTGGACAGAGTATATATCTGCTTTATGAAGAAGTCAGAGAGCAGATCTTGTTTTTGTGAACAACTCAAATAAAGGATAACAGAATTGAAGCACAATTCATCCAAGGTTTGAAATTCACAATAAACATGTCTCTCTTTGTTCATTCCTTATAGTTTTATGTCTTGTAACACTTTACGCAAAGCATTACGGTGGGTATTCGAGATGCGTAGTATGTACTTTCTGACTCAGAATAAAGTGGTGATAACTTTAATTAGAAACCTTTGCATAGGGTTATATATGTTTCACGGCATTATTGATTTACTTATTTGCTTTGGTTACAATTTATTTTCAACTTGCTTCATGATTAAAAAATATGTTTACTGAGGACGGTGAAATAGTATGACAGTAAAAAGAAGTCATCCATGTCTCACACATTATTCTCTAGAATTACACATGATTTTCTAGAGCTAATTAACATGGTATGTCAACCAAACACTAGGCAGAATAATCTACTGACAGAGAAACTCCATTTTAAAAATTCATTTTCAGATGTGTGTATAAATGTTCTGTACTTCTTTAATGTCCACCTAACTCAGAAGGTCTGTGAAGTTTGAGCCTTTAATTGTTATCTATAGATAAAGATTGATTAAAGAATTAATACTTGATCAACAGTCAATTATCTTGCCTTAAGTTAATTATGAGTTTTATGAATTTAATTGTTTTAATTTCCAAATTATTCATAAATAGCAAAAATATTATTGAGTTATGGAAAATAAACATCAGATAATGGTGAGACTCTTTCTATTTCATAAAAGTGATCACAGGTTAGTAGGTACTTACATTTTTCTCTACTTTCCCTTCATATTATGCATATAACTCTTTAGTCAATTTTATATGTTTTTTGAAAGCAGGAAATCTACTTTAATGAACATGCCTGTCATTAGACTCATTAAAAAATGAGAGTAGGCTTGTTAGAACAAGTAAAATAAATTTAAAGCCATATACCAGAACAGTTAAAATACCCTCTTTCATGTGAATTTGTCATAGGCAATATTGATTTTAAAGTTATGTGAAAATTATTGCATCACTTAAAACTAAAGTTAACAGAATATTTTTATATATATACAAATTTTCTCCTTATACTGCTTTCTGAAAAGGAGGTAAAAATCTCACTAGCATTTTAGAGATGATGCTTTTTTATGTGTGGTGTCTGCATCTAAAAGATAAGCATTCCAGATGTTGCAGCAGTCACTGAGAAGAATGAGTCTTATTTTAATACATGCAGTATGGTAAGTATTTATGTTAATTTTGCATGAGATATTCAAAGAAAATGTTAGGATAGCCCTTGTCATCAACTGTGAATTTGAGTTTCAGAGCTTTCTGCATTTTGAAATTATGTATGTCGAAACATTCTAGCATCTAATATTGCTGACTCCACTGCCTTTTTTTAAAAAATGATTGTGCATCCCTGGGTTTCTAATGGAATGCAAAGGAGAAAGGGAAGAAAGGGCGTTTAATGAATCGCAAGACCATGACTTAGGAATGTGATTAAGTCTGTGCTGATGAACAAAAGGACAGGAAGACTCTACATCAATGGCATGTGATTATGACAGACATAAACTAACCATTATCAATTGCCCACATGTTTCCAAGAATTGGTCCTGTTTGTCTCCAGCGGATTCTAGTGTCCCGGGTTAGTGCTGCATTGGGAAGGGGAATAGTTATTCGGTTCCACCTGCAAGAAATTCAGCACAAACAGCTTCATAATTATGTTCAATTTTAAAGATCTATTTTACATGTTTTTAATACCCTAGTCTCTGTATGCTTGGAATAGCACTAAAATTTAATAATAAACTTTTTCAATTTACCTGTGAAACTTATTTGCTTGTTTTAAAAAGCATTTCTACATTACTAGAATTGTTGGTTTGTTCAAAATGGCAAGTGATATTTACTTTATTTTTTTAAATTCTTTTTAGAAAGTTTTATATCAGTGCTATAATCTAATATGTACTGTTTCATGCTATTTTAAGCATTTATGCAAAGAGACTGATTAGCACCCATTACCATTTAAAAAATTCTCTAGTCCTATGTACATTTGCAGAGAGGATAGGAAAAAAAATTTAATTATATATTTTTGGCTGTCATTTTTTAAATTTATCCAGAGCTTAGTACTGTAGCGCTGTCAGCCTGTTGTTCATTGATTTGCTCGAGTGGGCACCAGTAATGTCTCTGTTGTGAGACTTGTTGTTACTGTTCTGGGCATATCGAATACGCCATAGGTAGCTTGCCAGGCTCTGCCGTGCAGGCAGGATACTCTTAGTAGCTTGCCGGGCTCTCCAAGAGGGACGGAGGAATTGAACCTGGGTCGGCCGCATGCAAGGGAAATGCCATACCCGCTGTGCTATTGCTCCAGCCCATTTAGAGCTTATTCTATAAAATGTCAGGATTCCCCATAGTAATTTTTAATTCTTTTAACAGCTCCCCAGAAGTATATTATTGTCTTTAATGAATTTGGAGGGAAGAGAAAAGTTAGAGAGCAAATATCATTGGAATGATAGTTCCTAAACGAACCAGAATTTGAACCCAGGTTAAACTCTAAAGCTTAACTTTCACTTCTTTATGATGCAAACTATATTTTTAATAAATAGTATATTTCATGGATATTTTTATGAGTCTTTGACAATAAGCAGAGGAACATTATGATGAATTCCAATTTATGATATATCTCTTTATCTTAGTGATTCACCGGCATCTCAATCTATGATGAGATGTGTTCTCACTCCCTCTCTCCAAAATAAAACCATTTTATTTCAAAAAACCCCTTAAATTTATGTAATCCAAAATATAAGACCAAAGTCCACCAGGAATTACTAATCTGCAGAGTGTGATCTTGTATCAGATCGACAAAATTTTTTTCCTTTTAATGCAATTAACTTCTAAATCAGCTGATAAGAGAGAAGGTTGTTTCTTTATCTATTATGACCACATTGGAGTCATTGGCTTTTTCACTGACTTTGAATCCATCAGCAACATGGACTCAAATTTGTCAGTATCATCTTCAGAGAATTTACTCACCCACTGTAGTTTTCGGAGGAGTAGATGGTGCTGTGGGGGAGATGAGGTCCAGCACAGATCTCAGGCAAACACTCCGTGTGGAGGAGGGACCACGAACGTCCATGGTTTGTAGAGAACTCTAAGCTGACACTGATAACACCAGAACAAATGCAACAAAAAAGAGGCAACAATAAAAGACATAAAAAGAAAGTATTTATCTTTGGCTAAAATATACTCAAGATAGATACTTATAGAACTAAGGTAAAAATTTTAAGATGTTTCCAAAAATCTTTCCTTCTCTACTGAAGTCTGACCGACCAGTCTTTGAAAGGCAAGCAGTTAATTTACTGCTATGGAAACAAACAGTTTTAAAGACAACAAATGGTAGCTCGAGTTCATGCCCTGGAGTTTGATAGATGGCAAGGCAATTACTGTGTCTCGCACTGTCACTCCTTCCTGTGAATGTGAGACTGACAAAAGTCTTGGAAAGGACACGAGCCACACTACAGCCAGTGAAACTGAGAAGTCAGGGAGTTGGAAGTGCTAATTGATTTTTGTGCCTATTATTAGGGGGTCAACTAACCAACATGGGGGTCAAGCTTTCCTCCCCCCTCCTCCCCGTTATTTGTTTTGTCTTCACTCTCAGCGATCTGTTGGAATGGATGACTGCCACAGCATGTGTGAACCACCTCTGAGGCCTAAGACCCAGCTCTTCCAATGAAATTGTTTCTGCTTCAAATCTATTCATTCATATGCTGCACACTAGTCAAACTTTTCTTTGGTGGAAAATATACTATTTATTGTTGACTATTTTATTTACAATCTAGCTGAAACCCTGCTGAGAAGTTTCGCTGGGTTTTTCGTTGCCAAGTGCACGTGTTCAGTGTCAATCAATTCCCACACTACTCACGGACTAGGTTTCCTACCTGTTACCAGGTTGGTGTGTTCCACATCCTAGGTTAATGGAAAACTGAATCATGTGAGACATTGTGGAAGGAAGAACAGGTAAGACATGGAAGAAGTCTACAGCCCAAACATTCCTGTTTTGCCCTTGATGGTTCTTCTGCCTTAGACAAAATTTGGTAGCAGGAGTTTGAAGTTCGGGATTGATAACCACAGAAACCAAAGAGGAAACCTTCAAAACAAAGGAAACCAAAATCACTCAGAATCCTCCCCATATGAGTCTGTATGAAATCTAGACTAGATCTTGTAAGCATAATGTACATAACAGCTATCTCTTAAGTGCCAAACAGTGTCCTGTGTGTTACATTTGTTATTTAGTTAGAAGGCACTGTCCTAAGCATCATTTCTTTAGACACTCAGAATTTCTTCTTTGCAGATGGGTGGAGCTTTCCATGTGACTGATTAGGCCCTCTCTTCCTGAAGATAAATCCATAATAGTTATCAAAGGAAGTATATCTATGTTATTACTGCAGCACAAAGCAAAGGAAACTTGAGTTTTGCACTGAGCCATTAGTCCTCTTTTAAAGTGGATGTGTATAGAGTTCTGGTGAGTTGCCAATCTAGATATTCTGAGAATAGCACTCCACTCAGAACCAATCAGATCCAGTGAGCAAATGTACAGTGAGCAAACTGATATGGTATGAGACATGCAGACTAGGTACAAGCCTTCCTAGAGAAAAATAATCCATAATAAAATTTCAAATAGAATAAACTGGATGACACTGCATGTGGAAAGTGCTGGACAACTGTATTGGTTATTCCTTATTTTAATACTATATTTCTCTTCTGTCTAAACTAAAAGAGGTACTAGGTTTTGGAGGTGTTTGAGCTCTTTTAAAGTAGCTAAGGTGTCATCAGTGTGGATATTAGATTAACAAATGCATGTAGGAATGCGGGCTTAACAAATACCATTTCACCGTTAGAAAAAAAATTCCACACTTTTGACAAGTGTAGATGATTTTTACAATCTCATCATCAGAACCTGTCCTAATCCAAGAGGCAAAGGAACAAGGTCAGTTTCTGACTCCAACTAGCAAATAAAAAAAAACCAAAGATAAATAGTAATCTGTTTAAAACAATAATCTGTTTAAAACTTCTAAAACATCTTCTATACAGAAGACTTAAGTTGATGGCTAGATTCTCATCACACCTGCGCAAGTCCATGAGGCTGATCATTAGATCACTTTTAAGGTTTTTTTTGCAGACAATAGCTGCAAGTCAGAGTTGAGCTTTCTCGCTCTCTCTGGGGGTCATGAGGTATTATTCCTGATTAACTTTCATTTGCTCGTATTAGAAAAGAAAAGGTGAACCTTAAAATACCATTTTAAAGAAACTAGACCACTTATTAAGCTGAAGAAGGGAGATTTATCCTATGCATGTAGTTTTCAGGGTTTGACTTGGATTTGTGAGGGTCTGGGTTGAGGCCACTGGGCACAAGGCTGATATTAGCACCTTGTAAGAGGAATAGGAAAGAGTATCCAGTGCAATGTGCTCTTTTCTTCCTTCAACCTTTGCATATAGGATGACATCATTTTCGTGAGAATCTCCAGGGTCACAAATACCTCCTGCATAAAACAAACATTTTGAGCTGTTAATATCAAAATGCACCCATACACATATCACAGTGCTAAATTTCAGAATTAAAAACGTACATTTAAGAATCACCTTGGACAAGGTAACCAGACCCAAGGAGATAATTTATGAAGATAGCTCAGAGAGGCCATGCTAAAGATCAAAGACTTGACATTTGTGAAGGCCAAAGTAACTATTTGCTTAATGAGATTAATCAAATAATAGTCTGTAACAAGTCATGACTGCATGTCCATATTTAACTCTCATTAAAAAAGATGTGCTCTGCTTTTAAATAAACCATTTTCTGTCTTACATTTGAGATATATTTATGACCAACATTCAGAACCTACTAATTATGGTTTCTAAAAAAGAGTCATGTTTCACTACATCAAAGATTTATGAATCAGTGGTATTTAAACTGATGTACAGAATATCTTTAATATTTTAGCACATACCTGGTATTTGAATTTTAAATGTAGTTCATTTTATATTTTTGCTTTTGGTATCTCATTTTCTTGTTGGAAGGTACACAGTTTATTCCCTTATCATTCTATTTTATAATCATATGAAATGATGGAATACTAGAATTGAGAGGTAATTAAGATCATCCTTGTGATAAAATGAGTAACAGAACTGATAACTGAAATTGAAGATCATTTACTATTCTTACTGTTGCTGATTTTTGTCAACTATCCACATCATGTGGTTTTAAAGGATTTTATGTCTAGCTGCCTTTCCTTGTTCATCTCTATTCTCCATAATAGCACCAATAATAGCAGGAGTGTAAGTATCTTTGTGATACTTTCTGGCATATAGTCTCTCCCTAAGGCTCAAAGTTTGTAACTTTAACTTTTAAATTTTATTACCTTTCAAAAATTTCCTCCCATTTTCAATCAATTACTGTCAATGTTAATTTTAATCTACAGGCAATTTCTGTTGCTAATACTCTAGCAAGATTGACAGTAAGACAACCTTAGAACTCAAGAGCAAAATCACCTATCTTCCAAAAGTTAATATAGTAAAATCTATTATTAATAGTTGTTGGGACTCGCTATTTATAAATATATACATGTATATAAATATATGAATTACTGTAAATGACTACAATTAAACTAGGTAATTAGGGTCTGAACTTGGATGCAAGTTACTGATATTTGATGTCAGTAAGAAACTTTAGTAGTTACTAAGTACAACAGAAATCATAATAACAGAAATAATTTGGATGAAGGTAGTTGTAATGTGCTAAATGCTGGCAAGTCACATCTGTTACACATATGTCCTTGGCATGCGCTAAATATTTACTGAGTTAGGTAATCTGAACTGAGATTAGAAAAGTCAGATAGGGTGATAATGTTCAACTCTCCTACTATTTGTCTATTAGTGACAATCTGTAGACAATCTGTAGAAAAGTCAGATAGGGTGATAATGCTCAACTCTCCTACTATTTGTCTATTAGTGACAATCTGTAGAGGAAATATTATGATTTTTGATAACTGCCATCAGTTTTCAGTATCTTATTACAAATTTAATGTATTAGAAATACAGCAGAGCATATGTTTATTAAATGACAGTGTCTGTAGAAAAGATCTACACAAAAACCTAATTCTCATTAGAAAATATTTAAATTCTTTTCTGAGTACTTACTAAAGACTATTCCCTACCCCCAAGAAAAAGAACAAAAAGAGTGAAAGATCAAGGCAACGTGTGTTTAAAGGACTATACTCAGAGGCATAGGAACTAAACCAGTGTGTCTCTAATTTCATTGACTTGTTCCCTATAAAACCTCTCTGCTCTCTTAAGAACAGTTCATGAACTGCACCTGCCTTTCAGAGAGAACTGAAACACATGTGGGAGTCTCATCTAGCCTACAATGACAGGAGGAGGAAGTCCAAAAGGAGCCAAGACTTTAAAACGATGACAGACTTTATCTGAAAGATCCCCTCTGGGGGCAATTTATCAGTTCTGTGAAGTTTCGGTGACAGCAGCTCCTACAGAAGGATATGGATTCTTCTTCAGCTTCATATACTTTGATGCACTGTAGAACAGTATGACTCAAGGGGCATTTTGTAGTGCAATTATGTTACTTTATTCATGACATTCTTATTTTAAGGACTGTACTATGTCTTGTTTTTCAATAAGTTTGCATTGAATAAATAAATGAATGCATGATTGAAGAAAATATACTTTGAAAAGAACTTTGAAAGTTGATCAAAGTATCCAGAAATTATAGCCACATTAATCTGATTTAAAAAAATGGGATGAAACCAAAATAATATATAATTAGGACCTGAGAGAGTGGGATTGTTATCTGGTCTAGAATCAGCTACTGGTTTTTCTGAGGCACAATTTCCTGAGAGGTCACTTACAAATTATATCTAAATCTTTTTCCATTTTGCTTTCTTCTGTATGAGTTACCAATGCTTTTATTTAAATAAAAATATTTTTATTATAGCTTAGGTAATATGTTACAATTGTGTTAAATTTTATAGTATGTATAGACAAAGTTTCTGCACATCATCACCATCACATAAATGTTCCTGGTCCTCCACCACTGTCTTTAAAATCCTACCCTGTTTTTTCTTGCCCTGTCTTGCCTTCCCTTCCATTATTCTATTTAGCCTCCCCTGCTTGTCCCCCTGGATACAACTCCACTTTGTTCTAAAATACCAGATGCACATACTTTCTTCTGTTTACTGATGAACTTCCTGAAGGAACAGTGTTCAAGTGACTTATGACTTCATTTCTTGTAACTCTATATACTTTGGCTTCCCAGACACTTCATCATAGGCAACAGTCTCTCAAAAATCAACGTGACCTCTAACTCCTTCTTGTGGTTGATCTCTCTCTCTGTGGCTTCATCTATACTGCTGATAACATTCCTGTCTCTCACCCTTTACCCCTTTACCCACTGCATTCCCTTCCTTCTGTAACACGGAATGCCACCATCCTCCTGCATTTATTTATATCTTTTACCAGTGTCCTTTGTGATTACTTTTTCTTTGACCTACCTTCAGATTATAATTCTCCCTTGAATTATGAATTCTACCTTCAAGCTTCATTCTCAACATGTCTAATATCAACAACTTTTGCTCTACTATTGCTGTTCTTGTATGTTTAATATCTGACACCATTCTCCTAGTCACCCAGGAGAGAATTCTGTGTCCTTTCCAGTCATAATCCCCATAGCCAGTTAGGTGTTGGTTCCTTCTCTTCAGCTATCCTATCTCTGCCCCCTCCTTCATATAATTACCACCTCTGCTACCTTAATACCTTTGTTGCTTGAACTAGTGTCACAGTTTCCTTACTTGTGGGTGCCTAATGAAAACATCTCATGATCTAATATGCATAACTTTTTTCACTGTTTATATAAAATTCAAACTTAAACAGGCTTCCCTTTTCCCACCTAAATTCAGCAACCCTAACCCTAACTGGTCATCTGCCCTCTAATTACTAATTGTTTTTGTATTTCCTTCACATTTCTTCCAGAATTATCTTTCTCAATAACAGCTAAGAATATGTTACAAAACTGAGAGAAATCATCTGATGGTTCACTGTTGCTGAAAGAAAATCCAAATCTCAGAGTTTAAAAATAAAGGAACTATGACTCCCGCTTCAATTCATTTTTATAACACCACCTCATATCCATTCAGCTATATTTGGAGAATCCCGCAACCTCAAAATTGTGTTTTTGGAGGCCACGAATATGGTCAGTTTAACTGGTAGAGCACAAGTTTAGTGTGTGCCTTAGGGGAATCTAGGCCCCTAAGCACCAAGGAATGTAACTTTCACATTGTATGTGCGAACATGTTCTGTGTCAACATTTGAGCTTAGCTTGGAATTTCTTGTCCCCTTAAATGAAAACTATGTTGGTCCTTCAATGCCATCTCTTTCATGAACTTTAATTTCACGCAACTACACACAACTTCCTCTACACAGTCACAGCATTTTCATTCCTACAATTGGTTGTATTCTTCCTTATGGTTAGATGTTTCTTGTAGGCACAATCTTTGTGAATTTATTTAGGTACCACCACTTCCCCCTATTGTGCTCTCCAGATATCCTAGCTTCATTTGTACCTTCAGTAAGATCCCTCTCTCTCCCCCCCCCTTTAAAATTGAACGGGGATGCTGCTGTTTTGGGTAATTTACTTTGGACTCATTCAAATTATATTTCTCCTTCTAGCAAAGGTATTTAATTCACTTTCTAATCTGCTTTGTTGAAAATAAAATTAAATGACAATATTTTATTTAAAAGCAATAATTTTTAAGTGTTTTAATTTTTTAAGTGTTTTAATTTTTTAAGTGTTTTAGTTTTTTTTTTTTCTTTTTGGGTCACACCTGGCGATGCACAGGTGTTACTCCTGGCTCTGCACTCAGGAATTACTCCTGGCGGTGCTCAGGGGACCATATGGGATGCTGGGAATCGAACCCGGGTCGGCCGCGTGCAAGGCAAACGCCCTACCCGCTGTGCAATCTCTCCAGCCCCGTGTTTTAGTTTTTTTTTTTTTTTTTTTTTTTGCTTTTTGGGTCACATCTGGCAATGCACAGGGGTTCCTCCTGGCTCTGCACTCAGGAATTACCCCTGGCGGTGCTCAGGGGACCATATGGGATGCTGGGAATTGAACCCGGGTCGGCCGCGTGCAAGGCAAACGCCCTACCCGCTGTGCTATTGCTCCAGCCCCCGTGTTTTAGTTTTTTAAAAGAACTATAACTTACTGTGAAGAAAACCATAAAATGCTTAAATTAGACCAGCGTAGTGAATATCTACTACAACCATTCTTTTTTGTTTAAGCTTCCAAAAATATTGCTTTTAGCAATAAAAAATAAGAGACTGAATTCTAGTGACATAAAGAAAAGAAGTTCTGGTTTTAAATATACAAATAATTATATATAGATATTTTTTATTTCTATTAATTTTGGGGGAGGGTAGGGTTGGGCCACATTCAGTGATGCTCAGAGCTTATTTCTGGCTCTGCACTCTTGAATTACTCCTGAGGGTGTTCGGGGGACCATATGAAATGCTGGGGATGGAACTTGGGCTGGCCACATGAAAGGCAAGTGTGTTACTTACTGTATTATTACTCTGCCCCTTGTAAATCATTTTAGAGTCAAGGAGTAGATGTCCTCAGAGCAGGAAACTTACTCTACTTTATACCTAAAAACTTCTTGTTACCAAACAAACAATACTGAAAATGAGGCAGCACTACACAGACACTGTGTTTGACTAGATGATACGACCTAAAGTTTGCTCTGTCGTTTAGAGCTGTGGGAAATGAGCACTGTGAGAAAAATCAATAGCCAGTGCTGAACCCAGGACTCAGGAGACCTGTTTGTCCTGATGAGCTGACATCTTTGATTGTCAGTTCAAAGGTGGACAATGTTTATTTCCCATTTCACTTCCAGGTGCTGCCTGTGAACTTCCAGTCTCTCAGCAACAAAGGCATGTGGCACCAATTTACAGATGGGGCAGAGTAGCCAGTGAAAGAGTACGTAATTGCTGTTGTTGACTAAAATGATATATCTGTAAGGATAAAAATTTAATCCTTTAATGCCACCTCAGGTACTTTTCTATTACATTTATCTATTTGCTCTTTAATAGTTTGAAGAACATTTATCTTCATGAACACATTTTGAATCAGTGCATCCATAAACAGAACACAGAGAGCATATTCAAGATATTATACTTTTCAGTTTCCCAAAATAAGAGTTATGTGATGTTGAGCTATCCATGTGAACAAAATGATTCAGCACGATGATTCATTTTGGGGGAAGTTAGAGGCTTTGGACAAAGAAGTTACTTTGTTCTTAGCTTTTCTCCCATTGTCTTTTCAGTTATAATCATTGAGGGAGAGGCTGAAGAAAGGTATTTTGACATTTTGTCTCAGGTCTAATCGTGGTATCGAGGACCAGCTCTCATACAAAGTAGTTTCAACAGACAAGGTTTGAAGCAAGTGTGAGTTTTTGCCCAACCAGTAGAATCCGTATTTTATTAATTTTCAATATATACAACCACTGAAAAACCTCACTTTTTAAAGCACTAGGTTTTGGCCCAAAACTTATCCCAGGAAAATAAAATTTGTTCATTATATACCTACCCATAACAAAATAAAACCTCAGGTTCCCATAACCGGTTGTGTCCATGTATGGAGTGCACAATTTCCTCTCTCCATCTTTGAGGAAGACCATGGATAAGCCTGATTCTACTGTTCCACATTCTGTACCAATGACAGCTCCCAAGATGTCCCACCTTATAAAAAACAGCAAACATTAAGAGTCAGAATCTTAAGTCAAAGTTATAAAGAGCATAAAAATTTGTTTTTAATGGATACTGTTTACTTAGGAACAAATAATTCTGAAATAAAATGTGATATCAGACATTTTAGATAATGGACAAGCTTTTAAATACATACATTTAATTCACAAGTGTGGTTTTACCCAGAGAGATAAATATTTAATCAGTATTATGAATGGCTTGCCTATACCATGACAGTCTATTTCTGGCATATTTACAATTGAGGTGAGGAACCAAATCTAAACTAAGGAAATAGTGAACAATGTAAGTAATCATTTCATAACTACTCTTATTTGCCATACTGAAAATAATCACCAATGAAAATAATAAGAACTTGTAAGAGTCTAGCAAGTTTTAAAAAGAAAAATGGGAATTTATATTAGGAGTTGTCAAATAGGCATTTGAATGTATGGAAGAGAATAAAAATATTTAATACTTTAAAATCCCTATTCATCTTTACTATTTATTTCTGGATATATCTAACCTATGGTCAGTGCTATTTGCACAACCAGCTTCTTAGAGATGGTAGAAACGGGAACACAGGTAAAAGGCTTGTCTAATGGAAACTGCTCCTTTAGTCCACTCGAGAGCATCCATTTGTCAGTTTGCTATTATTTTAGTAGTTAACAGTTCTAGACTGATTAGGTTATGTTGAATAATTCCAGTTTATCTGCAACCAAAATGTGTAAGAAGTGGCTATTCTATTTGTATTTTAACAGATTGTATTAATTATTCAAGGAAAATAGTAACTTTTGGAAGTAGCTCTTCATGTATCCGACTACCATAAATTAATCAGAAACCCCCCTTGATTCATACAAGACAATTTTTCACAGTTCAATGGGTTTTCGCTTGCTCCATTTATCCCAATTAAACCACTCAGCCTACTGATCCACAAAGCAAGTTAAAGTTATAAATGATGCACATGATGACTTCTCTTAGGCATCTCTCTGATTTAAGAATATATTCCAAATGAAAATTTAAATTGAGAAAGAATTGAAATGGACTAAAGGAACCTTCTACTCAAGTATCAGATAAGATTAATAGTCCCTCCTAATCATTAACTGTGAAAAATAACATTTAAAACAATAATTCCACAACCTCTAGCCAGAGCTGTGTGCGATGTCACCCAGACAGTATATTTCTTTTTAATCTTTAGTGTCTGACATTCAATTTTATTTCACATTGGTCCTTATTTTCCCTACTATGTTAGATAATACAAAAGTGAAGTCATTTTTCTTTAGAAACTTATTTACAAACAAGTGAACAAGAAAATTTATATCCTTTCAAGAGAAAAAAGAAGTGAAAATTTTGAAAATCATTTTAGGGAATTTTCACTGTTCTGAACAAATTAGCTTGAACTACGAAAAAATCAGCAGGAGCCTGTTACAGTAGGAGCTCATTCTTTCACTAATTTGTTCAAACAGTGGCTCCAATTTGGTTGGATTCTTGAGGCGATCTGGAGCACCATCAAGTGCTGAGGGCCCTCAGGGAAGGATTTTGATCTGTTCGGGCATTAGTGGCTTCATCAGCGAAGGTGAGAGTTGTATCCTTTTTCAGTTATTAAGATGATATTTCCCCTGATTCCTAATATGACAATTACTTAAAATAAAATAATAGTCATATCATTGACGTCAGCAGGGTATGATGTCTTCAAAGGTCAATAAATCTTTGAGGTACTGCATAAATTTAGTAATATTGAGCTCAATTGATGACACATGGGCAGTAATTTTCCTATGGTTTACATTAGAACTTTTAAAAATTTTCCTCAAGGAAATTCAGTTCTCTGTGAATCACATCTGAAGGGATTTCTGCTTTGGGGGAGAGTCAGCCACAACAAAGAAATTTATACTTATTCTTTGATGGCACTTCTTTTAAAAATACCCCTGTAGTGTTTATCACAAACACAGATATCTATTATTTACTACAGAGTGGGGGTGAAGTTGAAACAGAAAAGTTACATAATCAATAAACCATCCCATATGACAACTTTGTTCCTTAGAGGCAACAAGGTTATAATAATATTTAACTCATATATCAATATTATGACCTCCTGCCTTTTGCGTCAAGAGAAAATTTAAACCATTTTAATTGACATACCAGAATTCACAATAATGTTAATTATATTTTTCATGTACACTTATTATACCAATAGCACAGTCCCCACCAAAGAGCCTGAATCCCCCTACCAGTGTCCCAAGAGCTCTTCCCAGACATCCTCCCCTTTAACTTCTCTCTCCTTCTTCCTCTCTCTCCCCTCTCTCTCTTTGGGTTTTCAGCCACATCTAGTCGTGCTCAGGGAGTCCTCCTGGCTCTGTGCTCAGAGATCACTCCTGGTGAAGGCCAGGGGACCATATGTGGTGCCGAGAACTGAACCTGTTCAGCCGTATACAAGGCAAGCTGTACTATCTCTTCAGCCACTGAAATATTACTTAAAACAAAAGAAACCTAAAGAATTCTCTTAGAAGAAAAGCTGATGCTCCTATCAGTAGTTTTGGAACAATTTGATAATAAAATTGTTTTAATCAGTACATACATAAAAGTGGACTTTAAGAATGATATAAAAGAACAGAAGTCAAAAGTTCCCACCAAAAATATAAACAAGCGAATGTGAGATAATGGATGTGTTAATGAGCTAGATATGAGGAATATTTTACAAGTATGTGTGTATCAATTTATCACATTGTGCATGTTAAATACCTCAAAATATTTAATGTCATTAAAACCCAATAAAGCAGAAATGTAAATTAACTTCATAAGATTTTTTTAAATGTTATATGTTCCTTTAAGCACTAGAAATTTGTCAGTAACTATCAAAATAAAATATTACTGATTTTTCTTTTAGGAATCTTTCATTCAGAAACTGATAATCATATACAATATTTAATATATTTTCTATATCAATTGGAGACTTAATAGATACACTGTTACATAACCCTTTTGAAATAATATCCATAGTTACTAAAAGATATTCATAGCATGCTAAGTTTTGTTTTCCAAAAAATCAACCTATAGGGCCGGAGTGATAGCACAGCGGGTAGGGTGTTTGCCTTGCACATGGTCGATCTGGGTTCAATTCCCGGCATCCCATACGGTCCCCCGAGCATCACCAGGAGTAATTCCTGAGTGCAGAGCTAGGAGTAACTCCTGAGCATTTCCGGGTGTGACCCAAAAAATCAAAAGAATCAAGCTATTATGCAGTTGATAAAAATAAAAATACAATTATTTTTCTTTGTCTTTATAGTATTATAAAACTTCTGAATCAATTTATGCCTAAATATGCTACTTTTAACAGTGAGAAACGAGATTAGCACAGGGGGTCTTTTAATTTTTATTTCACACATCTGTTTTGCAGTAAGAAAATAGCTTTCAAGAAAAATGAAGAAAAGCATTCAATATACATACAGGCAATAAAGATATGATAGTTTAATCAGATTTTCTCTACTAATATTGACATTAAAGGCTCAAAAGTTAATGGGGAATTTCACACTATCTTTTATAAGTAGTTTTTCTTACATCTTCTAGAACGGATTAAATTACCTAAAGTTGATGAACCTACCAGATAGACCATGCCTGGTAAAATACAGAATAAAGCCTAGCTATAAAGTTCCACATTTATCAATTTCATAACTTTTTTTTAATCTACTATAAATTCTCTGAGGTTGTATAAATTCATTACATCCATAAGGCCTCTATTTGGGAGGAATCCTGATATTTAATAAGGAATGTGCCATCGGTAAAGACCCTTCCACATTCATTTATATTCATGAGGCTTCTCTCCATTATGACTCCTGTGATGTCAGGCAAGGTCTATCCTTTTACTGAAGACTTTTCCACTGCCATTGCTTTCACAGACTCTCCCTCTAGCCTGACAGATTGGGTTTCGGTAAACGATGAGTTGTTTGAAGACTTCCTGCATACACTGACTTTCAGGAATTTTCTTCTTTGATTGGCTCCCTGGTATTTCACTCAAATTCAATTTTGTTTCAGGGTTTTAATACGTGTACTAAGTTTATTGTTGGAGTAATATTAGTTAAAAAAATAATAGATTCAGGATAGTTAAAAAAAAGCACACAGCTTTCACAACAATCAGGCAGAAATAATACCTAGGCTGGAGGACATTTAGAGAAAATTATGTATTTTCTGGGACATTACAGAATCTAAACATGTTAGTCTCCTTTTCTATTCCTGCAAAACCTGGTACTATCGCTGTTTTAAAATAAATCAAGTGGCAATTCAGATGAATTTATGAATTATAATCAGTATATTTCTAATTTTTTATACTAGTTAGAGCAGCAATCTTGAAGAAGTTTTAGTACAATATGTAGCGTTAATGTAAATAATTGTCCAGCAAAGGAATACTGAGTGAAAAAGAGGTTGTACTTTACCTATGGCTTTTTTGTACTGTTAAAAATTTGTCTAAAATCTATCTGGCTCCTAAATTTATTACATATGCTATCTAAAGTTTGAGGTTTTATTTTTTTATCGTTTGAGATTTTATTTTTATAAATAAAATAATGTCTTTTTGTATAAAAACAGACCATTTGATATAACATTAACTCAGACTGCCAATTTATAATTCATTTGAGTTATATGTTTAAATAAAACACCCTCTTTAACTTTATAATTATTTGATGAAAAGCATTCTAAATAAGAGGTAACATAATTTTTCTGGATAAAACACAAGGGAGGAATTATTAAAAATAAGTTCGAATGATAGCACAGCGGGTAGGGCATTTGCCTTGCACATGGCTGACCTGGGTTCAGTTCCTCCGTCCCTCTTGGAAAGCCCGGCAAGCTACTGAGAGTATCCTGCTCACATGGCAGAGCCTGGCAAGCTCCCCGTGGCATATTTGATATGCCAAAAACAGTAACAAGTTTCACAATGGAGATGTTACTGGTGCCCACTCGAGCAAATCGATGAACAATGGGACGACAGTGGTACAGTGCTACAGTTAAAAAAATTAAATCTTATTATGATTATTATTTTGACTCTTAAGTCAAATAACACCAAGCAGTTCTCAGGGCTTACTCCCAGCTGTGTGCTCAGAGATCTTTCCTGGTGGGGACAATATCAGGTGCTGGGGATTGAATCTGGCTCAGCTCTGTGCCGGACAAGTGCCAAATGTGATATACTATCTTTTCAGTCCCCTTCACCTTAATTTTTAAACAAAAGCACCAACTTACTTTGGAAGACAATATGAAATTTTCTTTCTTTGAAGTTATACCTGTCTTTTGCTTGGCTTTATTTCACTGAAGAGTATTAAATTTTAAGAAAAAAGACATTCTGAGTGAGTTGTGGGTATGGCTCAATTTGTAGGCAGTGCCCTTTAAACACAGAACAAATGCTTTGCATTTGGGTTTCTTTATAAGTAAATCACCTTAATAGAGATGATATGGTGGCTGACTTAAGAATGCATTGTGTGCACTCACTTTTTTCCTTTCATAATCTTGATTGTGCTATTTCAAAAACATTTTCTGGGGACTAAAGAGATAGGAAAGCAGGTAGGGTGCATGCCTTACACACAGCTGACAAGATTCAATCCTTGGCATCCCATCTGGTCCTAAGGCTATTCGCAAGTGGTCCCTGAGCACAGAGCCAGTGTAAACCCTGAGAGCCACTAGGTGTGGCCTAAGCCCCTCTCCCCCTAAAAAAAAAGCCAAAATTAAAAAGCCCTGAAACATATTTCTTGAAAGAGCTTCTTCAGGAAAAATGTACAAAAATGTATCATAATAGTATGTGGACAGTGGTCACTGTCATCCCGTTGCTCATCAATTTGTTTGAGAGGGCACCAGTAACATCCCTCATTGAGAGACTTATTGTTATTGTTTTTGGCATATCCAATATGCACGGGTAGCTTGCCAGGCTCTGCTGCGCGGGCTTGATACTCTCGGTATTACCGGGTTCTCCGAGAGGGGCGGAGGAATCGAACTCAGGTCGGCTGCGTGAAAGGCGAACGCCAACTGCTGTGCTATCACTCCAGCCCATGTGGACAGTGGTATAAGAGCATTTTTCAAGTTCTGAAAAAAGAGAATTAGGAATAGCAGAGGCCACTTGCTCTGTCAATTTGAAAAAGTCAGCCAAGGAGCCGGAGAGAATACAGTGGTTAGGGCACTTGCCTTGTACATGGCTGACCTGGGTTTTATCCCTGGTACCACATATGGTCCCTGAGTCCCACCATGAGCACAGAATCATGGGTAATCTCTGAGCACTGACAAGTGTGTTCCAAATAAAAAAAGAAAGAAAAAGAAGTTAGCAAAGCCAAAGGCCAGAGATGGGAAAGAAGCTAGGATTGCAGGATTACTTCCATCTGAAACCCTTGACATCTTTTCTACTTCTTGCATGGGTCTTAGAATATTGTCATTCATAGGGAGAATTTGTCACTTTTTTTTCAATTGGACGAAGACTTCATGGAATTGATGGCTGTGGCCTGGGAGAAAAGCACATGCATATAGTCATTCTAAAGAAGAACAATAGGAGATACTGTTGAAATTTTTTTAAAAATCCTGTTTTATTTTCATTTTTTTCTATTTTGTTCATTTTTCTGTATTTTGTTAACAACATTGACATAAACTGGAAGGATATATGAGAAGAAAAAAATACCATAACCCAGACTACTCCCAAGATCACTGTCACTGTCACTGTCATCCGGTTGTTCGTTGATTTACTTGAGCGGGTATCAGTAACGTCCGTATTACACTCAGCCCTGAGATTTTAGCAGCCTCTCCTTACTCTTCTTTCCCAATGATTGGAGGCTCTTTCAGGGTCAATGGAATGAGACCTATTGTTACTGTTTTTGGCATATCGAATATGCCATGGGTAGCTTGCCAGGCTCTGCTGTGCGGGAGGGATATTCTCGGTAGCTTGCCGGGCTCTCCGAGATGTATGTATATATCTTTCACTGTATATGTGATATGAATACAACATGGGGAGCTTGAAAGGCTCTCCCATTCAGGCAATAGACTCTTGGTAGCTTGTCAGGTTCTCCAAGAGGGAGAACAAGGCTCCCGGGAGCTTGGTCTTATAGTCTCTGGATGTTGTCCATTGGTGGGATTACACAGCACTGGGGGCAGTTTGTGGGTGTGGCTACCAAGCTACTGGAAAATGGGGGGTCTGCATGGAGAAGGCCCAGTTCCAATCCGAGCAAGCTTGGAGATATCAGCCCTGGGTCAGCACTCCCAAGATCAGCATAATGAATATTTTAATTTATTTCTTGTAATATTTTACACAAATACACTGAAATGGCTGGGATAATATTATATGTGGAGCTTTATATTTTATATCTTCATTTCTCTTAGTCATGTAAACATTTTACCAGGTTAGAATTCTTTAAAAACAGGCCAAATATTATTTTATTATCTAGATGCCAAACTACACGGAATCATTAATTTATGGTTAGATTTCAAAATACAGCAATAAACTATTATGTTGACTAGTTCACTTTTAGGGCCAGAGAAACTAAATTCTTAGTTTTTCCTGGATGGGGTGTGGCATAACACAAACTCTTTTGTTAAGTGCCAGAGCTCTGTTTGTCCTTGACATGAATGTCCAGCTTCAGCACTGTGCTGTGGACAGGGTCTATCAGGTGAACTGACTGAGAAGGAACAGAAAACAAAGGTATGTAGAAGGAGTGGGCATCTGAGCACTGCCAGGCCAGTAACTTTCTCTGATACCTCCACAGAAAAATCCCACCACTGCTTAATGTTGTGCCAAGCTGCCAAGAATTTAATGACTTTGAAGGATTCAGATTTTCTTTCCTTTTTCCCGCCCTGTGACTTCAGTAAATAAGGTTCTCTCTTGGACAGGGAACCAATTGATGGATTCTGGATGCTCACAGGGACAGCTGGTTTGGATGGGGAAGAGGGCAACAGAGGAAGCAGCTCAAGAATCACAATGCCAAGAGCAAAGATGGTTTGTCAACATACTGCCAATTAGAGGAAGCTTTAGAATTGCTATGAAGGACTTCCAGAAAGATTATGGCTAACCCAGTCATATGGAGCTTCTTTTCTAATACCTGAAAAATAGCTCTTGATATTTGAAAGTATAAAAGTAGTTTCTGGAATGTAGAAAAATGTGAGAGCTGAGATCAAGAGAAAATCACCACAAGAAATAATCTATGTTCTTTAACCACTTGTCACAAATTTATTCTAATCCATTTTAGTTTGTTATTTTAGTTTCTGGTTTTCAAGTCACACCCAGGGATGCTAGGGGCTTATTCCTGGCTCTGCACTCAAAGATTACTTCTGGTATGGCTGGGGGACCATATGGGTTTCTGGGGATCAAACACGAGTTAGTCTCGTACAAAGCAAGCACCTACCTTTTATACTATCTGTCTAGTCCCTAAATCCTGATCCATTTTAGAACTTAGTTTTAAAATAGATGTAATCACCATTTTAATTTAAAATTATTTTATCAATATTATTCAGTATCATTCAATATTGCTCTCTCTCTCTCCCCACTCCACTTCTGTGATCAATGCAATGACTGAGGTCACCAACCCTGCTGTAAGTGTCTGATGGACAGTAGGGCTAACCTGGCAGTGCGAGAGAAAGAGAGAGAGAGAGAGAGAGAGAGAGAGAGAGAGAGAGAGAGAGAGAGAGAGAGAGAGAGAAAGAGAAAGAGAGAGAGAGGATATGTGGGCTTGGGATTCAAACTCAGGGCCTTGCACAAAAATTCTTTGCCAGTCAAGTGATCATTCAAATGTTAGTAAAAACTAAACACTTTTTCAGAGTTCATGAAGTGCACTCTTGAGCTCAATGGCTTAAAGTGCAGGACCACAAATTCAAACCCTGGTGCAGCCACGAGTGCTGAGGTGATCCTGATAGCTCTAATGCAAGGGGTCCCCAGCAAGACAGGGTCTGGAAGATGATTCAGTGTTTTAGTAGGTGCAGAGAGGAAACATGATGTGCTGAGTTTACTTCACAGTAGAGTCCATGCACTAATCACACTGAGTTGTGGAGTAAACTCACAGTGAATCACCCCTGGATCATCTCTCTGAAAATAATTACTGAAAGCTGTAGCACTGTAGCACTGTTGTCCCGTTGTTCATCCATTTGCTTGAACGGGCACCAGTAACGTCTCCATTGTGAGACTTTTTGTTACTGTTTTTGGCATATCGAATACACCATGGGTAGCTTGCCAGGCTCTGCCATGGGGGCGGGATATTCTCGGTAGCTTGCCGGGTTCTCCAAGAGGGACAGAGAGCCACATGCAAGGCAAACGCCTTACCTGCTGTATTATTGCTCCAGTCTTGTATTAGTAGAAATGAATTCTTTTTTTTCTTTTTTGGTTACACCCAGCGATGCACAGGGGTTACTCCTGGCTCTGCACTCAGGAATTAATCCTGGCAGTGCTCAGGGGACCATCTGGGATGCTGGGAATCGAACCCAGGTCGACTGTGTGCAAGGGAAATGCCCTACCTGCTGTGCTATTGCTCCAGCCTCAGAAATGAATTCCAGCCTCAGAAAGGAAGATGAAAATTTAAGAGAGGAATGAGCAAGAGAAAAAGGTAAAATTTGAAGTCCAGTCTAAATAATTATTGGTTAATTAAAACATTTAATAAAAATCGGGAATTAAAGTAGATAAATAATGCAGAAATATGTTTTCCTGTGAATATTATATCATATGCGATATAAACAGAGTACAACTGTACCTAACATAAAAATGAAGAAAAATGACCAAATGAAAAGGAAAATTTGCTTGCAGTAACTACCTGGTTAACTTTTAATGTTAGGAGAAAACGTTTTATTTTTATTTATTCATTTATTTATTTATTTATTTATTTATCTATTTATCTATTTATTTAATTAGTGAGTCACCATGAGGGTACAGTTACAGATTTACCCATCTTCATGCTTGTGTTTCCCTCATACAATGTTCGAGAACCCATCCCTCCACCAGTGTCCATTCTCCACCACCAATGAACCCAATGTCCCTCCCACCCTCCAATCCCATTCCCCCCTACCCCCCACCCTGCCTCTGTGGAAGAGCATTCCATTTTTTTCTCTCTCTCCTTTTGGGTGTTGTGGTTTGTGACAGGGGTATTGAGTGGCCATCATGTTCAGTCTCTAGTCTACTTTCAGCACACATCTCCCTTCCTGTTAGGAGAAAACTTTAAATGTAAATATATGTTGTGTAATAACCAAATGACTGGGAATCCCACGGCTCTCTCTCATTGGCTGCATTTGGGGGTCTCACACCATTTCCCCATCCCGAATGGCCAATGCCCTGGGCAAATGAAGAAGGAAACAAGAGCCCGGCTGGTTGGTGATCAGTTGCCATTTATTCCATTCTCCCCACACACCTGTTCCAGTCTCACTAATCCCCTCATTCCCATCACCTCCTGTCTCCCTCCCTCATCTCTCAGTGTTCCAACTCACTGCCTTGGTCTCTCTCTAGTCTCTCCTCACCTCCCTGCATTGGGGGTAGGAACCACACCATCCAGTAGCAAAATTAACGTATCAATGCCCTTCCTGATTGCCTGCATCCAGAAGATTGGTTCAAGAGCAAAATACAACCTACTTTTTTTTCTCCTTTCCTTACTCCAATAACCATTTAAACATTCATCTTAATTCTACTTCTTAATATTACTTATTTTGTAAGACATACATTAAGCTTGTAGGGTGACTCTCCTGGGGACATCTGGCTATAGATCCCAGACTACAGTTCTCAGGCCGGATTAAACTTCCCTAACTCTAGCAGGGTCCTAATCTAGTTGTTACTTTTCGGATCATGACAGAATTTGTCCATGACCATGCTCTTAACTTAAAGTTAAGTATTATGGTGCTTGAGCTGGCCCAACTTTGATGCCAGGGTAGCTCAGAGCTAGCCCTGGGTACATCCAGTCCCTTGTTTTTGGGGTACTAAGAACTAAGGACAACTGAGTCTTAAATTGAGAAAACAGATGCCCAGGAGTGAATATTATTCGGAGTCAATTAACTCCCAGGTTACAAAAACATAGCATTAACTATCTTCCTGTGTCTATACAAAAAGGACATTGCTCTGAATTAATTATGCAAAGGACATAAGGAGAAGAGAAAAGCAATATTTACAAGTTAACAGAGTCTGATTAGTAGATTAAGGTGATTGACCTGTTGAGGAAGCAGAGCACAAAGAAAGAAGTTACAGATAAACACAGAGGAATGGGAGTGCCTCAGGAGCATTGTGAATGGATGCAACCAATAAACCAAAGCTCCCTGTGGCAAAGCAGAAAGAACCAATGTTATCCTACATAGGTGTTGAAAAATTATATGAGGCCATAAAACCTCTAAGACATTCAGATAACAGAGCACAGATAATTTACTCAATCTAATCGGAACTGGGCCTTCTCCACCCAGATCCCCAGTTTTCCAGTAGTGTGGCAGTCACATCCACAAACTCCCCCAAGCACCATGTAATCTCAGCAATGGCCAAGATCCAGAGACTATAAAACAAAGCTCCAGGAAGGGAGCAACACAATTTTTCCTGGAGTGTGTGGCCACATTTGCGACTGCACTATCTCTTTATTTTTATTTATTTATTTTAGTCTTTTTCCCACACAGCAGAGCCTGTGGCAAGCTACCTGTGATGCATTTGATATGCCAGAAAGAGTAACGACAATGTGCTCTTTGTGTTCCTGAAGCGAGCAGATGACATTGGGCTGCACTAGCACGTGACAGGGACAAATGAAGACGTTACTGGCGCCTACTCGAGCAAATGGATGAACAACGGGATGATAGTGATGACAGTGATGATGATGAATCAGAAAAATGAACAAGACTAAACAATAAAAGATGCAGTAAATAGAAAACACAACATAGATAGGCATAAACTCATTTAAACATATCAGTAACACAATTCGATCATTCTAGATCATGTTATTTCATCTCTACCTGCTATCTTTCCTCAGTTTTGGTGTCAAAATGTCACTGGCCAGGGGTGGAAGTAGCTGTGTGTGAGGACTATTCTGGGAATTTCAAACCTTTGTGGTTTCCACTTACCAGGCATTGCCCTGCTGCTTATTCATTGTTCTTTCCTGGGCCAGAAGCCCTGGCTTCAAAGGGGATGGAGTAAAGAATCTGACTTAGTGACCCCCTTTCAGTGCCCAGCTTCAGTCCTGATTCTGGAGACCAGCATCCATCAACGAAACCAGTTGAGACTTTTCTATAGTCCATTCAGTATAAGGCCTGACTAGAGTTTTTTCCTTCCCTCAGATTCCTTCCTCTCGCCCCCCCTCTCTCACACACACATCATAGATTTGTTTCCTCATTTTCTATAATGTCTAAGCATTTCTAAGTCAGCTGGGAAGGCTGCAAATTCAACAGTCCAATATTCTGACATTTGTGGCATTTATCTTTAACACAAATGCTTTCCTGACAGTATTGAAACAAATTCATTTTTTAAAGAAAAAGAAGTAAATATAAAAAATATACAATGTTTGCATTTGAGACAAAAGACATATACACCTTCCACAGTCTAGCAATATTCCTCTACAGAGCCCCTTCCCATCTAAAAACAGCCTCAGCTAGGTGAGATGTGTGCTAATCAAATGATGTGTTTGTTAAGGTTAAGCCAAAGTTTAGAAAGACTCACATAAATTATCAGTGTATCTGTTTAAGTCTCTTTCTTGCTGAAGTAACAGATGTATTTTCTTTAGGATCAAAAACTAAAATCCCACTTAAAATGGTCAATGTTGAGTTGGGGCAACTTTGCGATAGTAAAGACAAACAGCTCTTGCATCCTTGTGATTTTAAATCAAATACCTTTGATTCAACTAAAAAACTAGAAGTTGTTGGGAAAATGTGTCTCAGTAAAAGGTTGAGTGACTTAGTGTCTGTATTCTTTTTCATACTAAAGATTTTGGAGGTATTATTAGAGAGGACTGCATATTTTTTCATAATTCTTTATGGAGAAAAACATAATTAAGCAATGACAATATTTTATCCATAGAAACATTTTTTTCTTAAAAAAAATGTGACCTTGGTGGTGGGGGGTGGGGGCAGAGAAATAGTACAAGTTGGTAGGGCGGTAGCCTGGGACGTGACCAACCTGAGTCCAATCACTGGCACCCATATGGTTCCCCCAATCCCTGTCAGGAGTGATCCCTCAGGGCACAGGCTGGATTAAGACCCAAAAAGTGCTGCAGGTAATCCCAAAACTAAAAACAAACCAAACCAAAAAAAGTACCCTCAAAATATGCAGAATTCACTGAATTTAATTTTATACTCTTCAATTTAGTGGGGATTTATCATTTATGTTTTCTATTTTAGCAAACGAGTTTATAATGATAAACTGTTTGTGTAGGTGGTGATGATTGAGAAGAAGAATGAGGCAAATATTCAGTAACCTGGCTGAGAAAAACAAAACCTACCAAGAATTTTAAATTTTCCTATCAATTCCTAACCTGATTTCTTTGTCAATTCTTGCTCTAGGTAAAATGATTTACATTAATTTGAATTTGTCACAAGACATTTTCCCAAAAGCTATGATTAAAAATTACAATAACAATTTTTTTCCTAGACTAATAAAGCCGACTGGAGAAATAGCACAGCGGGTAGGGCATTTGCCTTGCACTCGGCCTACCAGGATTTGATTCCTCCATCCCTCTCAGAGAGCCCAGAAAGCTACCGACAGTATCCACCCGCACAGCAGAGCCTGGCAAGCTACCTGTGGTGTATTGGATATGCCAAAAACAGTAACAACAAGTCTTACAGTGGAGACGTTACTGGTGCCCACTCGACTCGAGCAAATTGATGAACAATTAGACAACAATGCTACAGTGCTACAGACTAATGCAACATTTGGAATTGGGTGTGGGTGGGTGTGGGGAACCAATATCATTCATTATGGACTGAACTTGCATTTTTATCAGCATCTCAAACACAGAGAACACTAGATTCTCTCATTACTTTAAATGCTTATTATATAATACTAACTTGATAACTGAGCCTCAGATGAAAACTTTAGTTAGGTAATTGGTGTGTGTGGGAATGTGAGACCTGATATCCTAAGGGAGAAGCTGCAAATAAACCTAAGGTGTGGTTGCTAGAATAACTAAACTGCTTTTAGAATTTAGATGAATCTACCAATTAGAGCTGCACAGGTGCTTTTTGTCAAGCACATTATTTTATGCTACTGAAAGAGAAATGCTGACAATACCGTGGTCTAAAAGTATCAGCCTGTTATGACCAAAACCCTGATGAATCCTTGGTCCTGAGAAATAGCCAGAGTATCATTAAAACCACTGGAGTCACTGAGTGAATGAAATCTTCTGTGATATCCCTTATTAACTTCAGGACTTTTTTCAGGCACAAATAATCTTAGTTCTCTCTGTGTTTCAGAGGATGAATAATTTGGTTCAGCCACAAAAATTTTTAAATATCATTAGTGCTCTGTGAAAACAGAATGTATGATTTGTTCACTGGAATATATCATTTAGCTATCTTTGGCTCTGAACTAATAAACCTACTTTGATAAAATATTTTCCTTCTTGAAATATCATATCATTTCCTCTAAATTTAATTTATTTAGAGGTTTTCTATGTGTCTAAACAAAGTCTCTACTAACATACTAGTGAAGATCTTAAAATACAAGAAACTAGGGACATTTTGGGAGAGAGGACAGATGGATATAAAGCCTCAAGTGAAGACTTCCAAGGTATGTGTGTGTGTGTGTGTGTGTGTGTGTGTGTGTTAGAGAGAGAGATAGGAAGAGGGAGAGACTGTTAGAGATTAAACTTGTGTTTCTCTCCCTGCTTCTGTAGAACAGAAGATCTGGTTCTCTGAGGATGACCCAGAACCACTACATGAATGGTATTTGCTTACATTGATAAAGGTATGGGGTGGGGGTTTAAGAAGTCTCTTATGTTTCAAACTTTGGAACCTCCTCTAAGGTAGTAAAATTCCATAACTAGGAAGGTGAGGTTGAGTTAGCATACTAGATCACTTGATGCAGTGGTGGGGAGTGTGGGTTAGGTCGGGTACTTACCCACTTATAGCCTTACTCCTCATCACTCTGTGCTCTAGTGACTATAATGCAGCCCCAGGGACTGAATTAGCTTCGGCCTTGTGAAAAGCAAGTCCCTTCTCCCCACCCCTGAACTATCTCCCCCACCAGAATTAGTGTTTTGATTCAGAGTTCAGAGCTGGTGACAAATACTTTATTTCCCAAAGGAAGATAAACACATCTTATTTGTGCACTGTCAAGGTTCCGGACTCCATTAAAATCTGATGGGAGTGCAATGAGCTCTGTGTATTATACAAAAGCTCAGCTCCTGGAGAAGAACAAGAACAGCAAGGAAGACATGCAAATGCCACTGGGAGTAGAACTTTAAGCAAAACCAGAAGCTTAGAGGAGGAGGATTTTGTAGACTGAAGGGCTCAAGTGAAGCCCAGAAAGGTGGGTCTGGGGATGAGATAGGGGGTGGTCCTTCAAGGTATCACTCTATTTAAGAAGCTCAGTCAACTGCAGTAAAAATCTTTCAGTAATGCTACATGGCAGCAGACACAGCAGCAAAGGCAGTTCAGGTTGCTGGTTAGACTTCCCTCACTGTGTATGAAGGCAGTTCCCGAGCACTGAACAGGAAGTGGGGGTGTCAGGAGAAGAGCAGTTCTTAGAAATTTCATTCAGTTTTGATTTAATTTGTTGAGATCTGAGAGATACAACCAAATTGTATGCCATTGTGTGCTAGAGAAACTTTCCACAGTTAACAGTTAAATTATTTTTTAGTATTTGTTATAAAATTTCATTTTATGTTAATTTAATTAATGGGCATCATAGCCTCAAGAAACAGAATCCAGAAATTTCTAGGATTTTCTTCTAACTCATACTAACATACAAATTTTGATTCTCTGAGCCAATAGTTTTCAACTTGAACATCTGAAAATGCCACTTGATTAGTAGAAAATAACTTAAAAGACAGGACCTAGAAAGCAAGCACACAGCTCAAAATAAAAAAACAAAAACAACAACAAAAAACACGCCCACAAAACCATCATCACTGCTTCAGGTATTTTCTACTGCAGCCCCATAGTCCTTCTTAAAAATTCTCTCCAAAGGTAAATGTTCACCCCTGAACCAATTTTTATGGATTAAAACCATATTCTTCTGAAAATAAGGCCTGAGATTTATAAATCTCAGATCCCAGGAAAACAATTTAAAGCTATATACACAGAGGAAAATAACGTTTTACAAATTAGAGCTAAAGAATCAAAGATTAGATGTAACTGATTCAACTGAAGCAATAAAGCATTTTCAATCATAAAATAGCTGATTAAATATTATTTAGTGTATGTGTACTACTCTTTTTGGTTTATCCATGGAAAAAAATCAACTTTTTTTATTGAAATGTTCTTTTGCTGTTTAACAATATGCATTTAAAATATGTTCAATGGGTGAATTATGTGCTATACACAGCATGGGATGTAACAATTACTTACCCGGTAGGATGGCTCTCAAATTCTTCTGACCATTGCTCTTGAATATCCTCTGTAGATAGATCTACATCCCGGGTGGTTGCAAAATTGAACTCACTGCCTTCATTTCCATGGAAATAAATGGAGTTCCCATCTGACTGACAGCTATGCTGTAGATAAAAAAAAAAGGAGAGAGAGAGCATGGGGTGGCTGTTGAATTAGTTTTGTAAGTGTATCTGTCTTATTCATATATAATTAGAATTTGTATCAAAGTCATTAGATTACTCCCCTTACAAATGGACTCTCAGATCAAAAGAGAGCTGGATACCTTTTCTATTTTTTTGTTCTTGTTTAATTCAATTACAATTTGCTTCTAACTTATTTCGTTATCAGACAAATGGAGTCAAGAGGGCATTTGAGCTCTGCCAACTCTGGCTTCAGTATGAAACAAGAATAGTTTAATTGAAATAATTTCCTATCTTTACCACAGTCCTTGTTGAACTAAGTGTGATAATGACTTGTCATATATTTTCAATCGTGTGGTTATGGACTAAATCACACTGACCTTTTCAATATTCCACATTTCTGGCTTGCCATTCAAGTCTTTCACATTTTTTTTCTGTAAATGGGATATGAGTAGAATAGCCAGCTAATCAAAACATTGAATATAGAAAAGGTCAAACTAATCCCTGATATAATCATATATTATCAGCTACCTTTTGAGTAAAAGTTTCTGACCATACCTGAGACATTCAAGATGTCCCCAGTGAGAAGCTGGGAATTCACAGTTTGTTTCTCTCAAAAAAAAAACCCAAAAAAACAAAAACCCACACAAAACACTAGCAGTAACCATATGTATCAAAACGTTACATGTCAACATTAATGTAACCACATTACCTAACTTTAAAGAAATAAAAGAACAAGAGTCATATAAATAATAAAAACAAAGAATTTTCTGTAATACTTTTCTTGACCAAACTATTTTTCATCTCAAATTGTCAAAGGCAAGATAACAATTCAGTGTTGAGAAAATGGAGTACTTTAAAAATAGGTTTTTTAGAAGCATTTTTAAATACTTAAAATTTATTTTAAGTTTTTTTAAGTATTTTTAAAAATTCATTTTTGGTAACAAGTCACATATTGACAAATGCTAATAAACTAAAGGTAAAAATTATTTTAAGTTTTATATACTCTTAAAATAGAAATGAGAAAAATAAAATGTATGAAAATGACCAGTTCTGCAGAATAAAGATCCATTTTGCTCCTCACTGCATTCTAGTGCACACAGCTCTAGGAATAAGGTAATAATTTTAAATATTTATTGAAAAATATAATAAATGGTAAATGATACAGCTATGTCTTTCTAAGTAATCACTGTCACTGTCACTGTCATCCCGTTGCTCTTTGATTTGTTCAAGCGGGCACCAGTAACGTCTCTCATTGAGACACTTATTGTTACTGTTTCAACTAATCTTTCATAGAAAACTCATGCAGAAGACATTAAGAAAGGCATTACACTGGAGGTAAGATGTTTATATATTTAATCTCTATCAAAAGATTGTTGTCTAAAAATGTATCAAAGATAGATTTTAATATTAGGAACACAGGTAAAGACTAATGAATGAGAGAGGGTGACAATCACTCTCCAGTTCAGATTTAGATGAACTGGCCTCATGAATGAACTCCATAGGTAGTTTTAAAGGAACAAATAAAAGTCCAAGTTCAAGTTCAAATAAGCAAAATTGGTATTGAAAATTAGACTTAATTATCTTAAACGGCCATCTCTGTTTGAGATTTCAATATTTTCTTGTTACTTATCTTCGAGAACAAGAAAATGATGCGCTCAAAGAAATATTTTGCAATAAAATAGTTATGGCTGGTAAAATCAACTGAGTGAAGAATTAGTGCACTATATTGAAAGTAATTAAAGTTCCCAGAGACTTTAAGTGAGGCTTTGAGTAAGAGTAAATAACTTTTTTCAGAGGTTCAAGTGAGTCAAAGTATATAGTCTTAGAGATATCATTTTACAATACAAGTGGGACACCTTAAATAATACTCTTGTTTTACACGGGTAGGGCATTTGCCTTGCACACGGCCGACCCAGATTCGATTCCCAGCATCCCATATGGTCCCCTGAGCACTGCCAGGATTAATTCCTGAGTGCAGAGCCAGGAGTAACCCCGTGCATCGCTGGGTGTGACCAAAAAAAGCAAAAAACAAAACAAAACAAAACAAAAAAACAAATAATACTCTTGTTTTGGCATACATCAACTGCCTGAGGTGATTTTACATAGCACAATGAATACATATTCTTCAAGGGGGCTAAACTGGGCTAATTATGTGAGATCCCTAACCCACACACAATGGTCAAAACTGGGATTCAATTCATTTAACAGTAAATATAAACTATCAAGTGATGACAAACCCAAAGATACTCTACTAATTCTAATTTTGTAAAGATGACTATTACTGTAGAACAATGATGTCTCTTGATAAAAACACCCACTAAGCTCTAAACAATGATGTACACAATTATCTTCACAGTCTTGAACAACTGTGGCCTATGCTAATTTGGATTCTGACATCAATGCAAATGACACATTAAGTCACTATCCAAGGAACAGCGTACATGTCTATGAATGTGAAAAGAGAAATGACTGTTAAATGTGAAAAGAGCATTATATGCATTCTAATTTAATAATCTATATTAGTTCAGAAAAAAAGAATGGCTCAACTAACATGAAGCAAAGGTAATTGTAGCTAAATATAATTTTTATTATTTACATTTTGGTTCTATTTTAGAATTGTTATTAACTTAAGACTGTTATATATAATTCTGTTTTGCTACTCTTCTAGGATTACTATTATTAGCACATTTCATTATATTTTAATTTGGTGGAGATGGAAAATTTATGTAAAATTTATATAAAATTTTAATAAAATATATAGTATGTTGCTAATTTTAAAATACTATTTAAATAAATAGTATTTTAGAAAACTAGACAAATTATATAGGATTTTTTTGTTCGTTATTTTGCTGTTGCCAAACACATTTGGTAATTTAAGGGAACATCTGTAATCATTGCTCTTGAAAATTAGCTAACAATTATACGTTCTGGTCCATATATTCACATAACTACAATTCACTGTAAATACAATAGTGGCTGGACATGAAATACAAGTAATATTTACCATATCAAGCACGGAGTGAGTAATCTGAGAAAATGAGCTCTCACTTGAAGTGTTAGCCCATTTTCATACTAGTACAATCTGAAACTAGTAGAATTTGTCTTTGACCAGTTTCAATGAATGATCAAATGGTATAGTTCTGGGCTTATTTATTAATCTCCATTTGGGAAGGGGGGGCTCTTCCTTATCAATCTGTAAAAATAGAACAATCCTCAGTACCAAACTTAAATTGATACAAACAGGGACCACCATTTATTAACATCAATGTCAAGTCTACACTGAGACATTCTGATTTTGTTTGTCAAATTTATGAGAGAATCCACCTTTAGCTTTATTTATTCCCCCTTCCCAGATAGACCAATGTCCTTTTGGGTGTGGAAGACGTAGTGCTCTTTGAATATCCTCTTCTCCTCGGTCTTAGTACAAGGATTCCACATCAAAGGAAGGTTGCAGTACAACCCTACAGCATGACTGTCCCTATCAACAGAACTAGTCACTGCTGTGGTGGGCAGCAGGGTCTGCAGAAACACAGGTACTGCGCTTGATTGCTCTGCTCCCCACCAAACTAATGAGAACAAGACAGGATTTCTGACTCCTTAATAGCGAGTAGTGAGTAGTCACCAGTGTTTTCAAGTTTTGAAGTAAAGGTCATATAAGTAAGTTGTGTAATAATGGAGAATGCCTGTAAAATTGGTGAGGGGGTGTGATATGTTTGACACTTGTGAATTCTGAGCCAGGAATGGGTCTACTGAATCTTTCTTCGTTGCTAAGTTTATTATTTGTATTTTGGAGGATAAGGGCCAGTCTAGAATTCTCATGGAAGATTCAGGAGCATGGAAAGGCTGGAGTTTCACATTAATGCTTTTTAAAGAATTAATATAGAAATAGAAATAGAAAATGTAAGTCACAGTTAGTGTCTTACAATTGGTCTTGTTTCCCTGAGGCTCTCCATACTTAAGAGTTTTTGTATGAATGCATTCAAACTTGGACAGCGGTCTCTGCACCTTTGTTTTTATTTTATCTGCATCCTGGCTTTGAATGGGGATTCATTCTGCAGATCCCTCCTTGCGAGGGGTCGCTTGACCTTTCCCATCAATCTAATTCAACTCACTAGCACTTGCGTGAACTGAGATTAAGTTGCATACTAACAATAAAACAATAAAAACCAAAGACCAATCAAGATATTCAGGAATTAAAACTCAGTCACTATCATCCTCTAGAAGTTTGTAGGCAGGAACCAGAAGTTATGCTCAAATGCATTTTATCTAGTGGTTTATGTGGTTTTGTGTGTCATTTAATGCTAGAACTCAGTTTCTCAGGGTTATAATAATGTGAATAATACTATAGACATGCTTATAGAGTAAAAGTAACATATCTGGAAGTATTTAAAAAAATTTTAAGTACTATAATATAACAACTTCTTATTTCCAAATATGTTCTTTTCCTCCAAGTTAACTATTATATTCCATATCCTGAGGACCAGGTGATAGGTAAATGTATAGTATTTAAAATATATTTTTAATTGTTTTAAAACAGCTTAGTCATTTAAATTCTTTGAATCAACTTAAAAGTTGTTAGCTATATGTGAAAGAATATGTGTCACAATACAATGACAGTAACAAACACTGCCAACACATTAATTTATTTTCAGGGCAGATAGAATCAATAATTAGAATGTCTAAAATGCTCCAAATCTTGACAGATTACCAAACATTCTATTAAGATATAAAAACTTAAATAATGTAAGATGTCTGTTGCCACTTTTCTTAAAGACAAACTTGTACTTCACTGAACATCAGTCTATTGTGATAAAAATCCAACATAATATACATTGGCAGATGAATGGATTTCAGGAAAATTGTTCTCAGTGATTTTTAATACCCAGCTATTTTACTCAGAATCTATTCAGATTAATTTATATGCAATAACAATTAAAATCTAAAATCTTTAAGAGAAAAATACTTATCTTTGTGACATATAAACTCATAATAAGAACAAGAATATTCAAAGTTCAGATCTATAGTGAATATAGTAAAAAAGTGTATTAAGTTTTCTTGAGCAAATAGCTATAAGTAAGATGACAACCTAAGACAACAGTATAGGTTGACTAATTTATATTGAATATAGAACAGACAATTAAACATCTATTTTAGTTAAAATAAAGGTGTGAATTCTCCTATTTTATGTCTAGCCCTACTAGAGTATATTAATTATAATTCTTTTTACTTTGTTTCATTAATTTTATTTGAGCAATGACATATTTTCCCCCTAAATGCAAGAATATTTTCAATTTATTTTGCTTGCTCTTTGGGGGAGTCACACCTGCCATTACTAGGGGTCTACTCCTGGATAGGAGCCCAGAGGACCATGTAGTATTGGGGACTGAACCTGGGGCCACAGTACACAAAGCATGTGCTTCAGTCCTCTGAATCATCTCCTGGATCCAGAATTCCTATTTTCAAAAACACTTTAACTCTGTTTCCATTTGTCAACCCAAAATATTTTCTACTTCTATTAAGTAGGTTTCCTTTACTTCAAAAGCAGAACACAGTGTAACTAAGTGACAAGAAATTGCCATTCAGAAAAGCATCAACAGGAAACATCAGTTCAAATTCCTCAATCTACTAAGTCCTTGGCCACAATTCAGGACGGCATTTTTCTAAGGTTGTTCCCCATACTCTGCTGAAATATTAATGGTTTCACCTCTGCACGTGTAAAAGTATGTGTACAGTTTAATTAGATTTTTTATCCAAGATGAACACCAAGGCACCTTTAAATATTCTGTCCCTGGGGTCTAATTGCCCTGTTATTTTTCCCCCCATGTTTCTATAGTCTTACAGTTTCTTTTGTGACAATATACTTTTTGTTGGAATTAAGTATATTGGGCATTTGGGCAATGCCAGCTTGGAGAGAGCTGGTGGCAGATGGAACGAAATCTGCCTGGTATGCCCTCCCTCCACATGAGCAGAGAACCATCCATTTCCTCCATTAAGGAGTTGTCACTCAGCCCACCCAGCTGGAAGACCATTTTTGATAGCCAAGCTGGCTGGTGGCAGACAATTCAGATACAAAGTGCACTTTAAAAGGAAGCTAAAACATCATTTGTAGGAAAATTGAAAATGCATGGCTTCCACCACAGCCAATTTTTTAATGACTGTAATATTTTAAGTGATTATTTTTGCCACTTCAGATTGCTCCTTAGAGAGGAGAGATTTTTTAATTAAAATCTAAGCAACGCAAACAGATGAGATATGGAGAGCAGAGGAAAGAGAAATAAGATGAATAAAATTAATTAAAATGGCATTGTTGGCAGAGTCATAAATTAGCCACAGCCTGGATGGAAATAAAATATATTGGTATAGGAGTTTCTGGATTAAAATGAGATGTGTGATTCAGCTATTGTGAAGCAATAGACTTATAGTCTACAAATCATTGTGTTTTCTAAGCCTTTCACTATGCTATAGCTATTATCATGCACTTATTTCCTACATCCTGGTTCAATGATCTTTAAAGATACAGACTTTGCCATGATCGAAAAAAATTAAACTGGGGAGAGAATGATTTCTCTCATGAGGCAAAATGAATTTCTGTCATTTTCCATGCATTCAGTTTCTAGGTAATTTAATGCCAGCTAAAAAGCTGAAAACTTGGCTATGAACACAGTCCAGGTGCTGTAGGTCTGAAGTGCATTTTCTCTAGTCAACACAATAGATTCAACCTTGGTGACTGAATTTTAGGGAGCTTAAAGAGTATTTATTTCTCATTATTTTCTGAATTCATTAAACATCCCCACTTGAACCACTTGTACTAAGATTCATAAAGATTCCATTTATGGTATATTTTATGACAAGTGTATAATTATCTGGCAATAGTGATGACAACTTTAAAATGGCAATAGTGACAGATTTGGATTGGATTAATGAGAGGAAGAATAGCAGTGTAAAATTCCACAGGGCCATTGTTAACCTTGTGTATAAGGATAAACTTGACTTTCACAGTGGATGAGGCTTTCAGGTTTCTCTGTGCTCAGAGAAAATCAGGAAGAGAGCAGGAGAGTGCAGGATACTGAGGAATATTAGGGCCAAGCTTTAGAACAAGAAATATTTGGCTTGAGAAATTGAAGTTTGATTTGTAGGCACCCATTTGACCTCTCAGACTGTTTTTCCATCTGTAAAACAGAGGTAATTGTAAGAATTAGATGAGCTATTTTAAGGTACCATATCTACTCTAAAACATGGTGAATCTTAGGAAATCGGTGCAAATACTCTCCTTTTTTGCCTGCATCTTCATTCATTCATTTAACAAACCTTTCCTTAATGAATGTCATTATGCAAGTTATTGTGTGCTATGCTGGGTACAAAGATGAGAGAAACTTATTATATTTATGATGTTCATAAAGTATAAAATTAATTTTGCTTATTGAATATAGTGTTAACATAATCAGTGATTAAATGTGTCAGCTTCAGACCAAGAACAAAAAGAAGGTGCAATACGCACACAGGCTCTGGAGGCTTATTTGAATGATTACATTCAGTAAAATTTATCAGAATCATCTGTTCCCATATTATTGTCACTCTTGCATTGGCGATTTGGCTTGATTCCATGTTTTACTTATACTCTTCCACATTAATTACTGAACAAATAGGCCATGTCGGGTGGGAATTGTGAAAAGCACACTACTTATGTTTAACCCCTCATCCCCAAAGTATTCTTATTAGTTTAATAAATTATATTCTGGCTCATTCTATGATATCATGTACCCACCTCTTGGGGGGAACATGACAATAAGAGCAATGCAATCCAGAGTGAAGAACATCCCAAGCAAAGGGAATTTAGGTAGACAGCATGCAATTAACCATGCTGGAATCTGGCCAGGAAATCATAGTTAACATTCCGATTCTTAATGGGAAAGGACATGGGAACATGAACTAGCCACAAGTCGTACTGAGCTTAGGTTTATCCTCATTAGAAAGCTAGTGCTCAAATCCCTCAAGTTACAGACCAGTTTCCAGTAGAGCGATTTGTAAAGCATATATTTGAAAAATCACATCTGATTTCTTTCTATTTTCCCTTATGTCCTATGGGAAAAAGGTCATTGAATGGATTTTTTTTCTAGATGTCCAATTTCTGGAAAATAACACAATTATAGTAAGCAAGTATTGCTGCTGTGCCGAAAGATTATTTCCCTCCAAAGTATATTTTAAAATGAATTCTGTTTTGAGTGTGATCAGCCCTTTCACAACTTGTTTTTGTTTTTGCATTAGCCTCAATTTGTGTTAAGACTTTACATTTTTCAGACAAATTAATTTCTAGTTTTAAAGTAATCTGAACACAATGACATTTCCCCTGCTACTACTGAATTTGCAAAATTCAATGATATTTAATAATTTATGACAATAGCATTTGATAGGTAATAGCAGAATCTCAAAATGAAAGACCCAATTCCTATTCAGAACTGTAGATCTGCCTTGTGTCTACTGGGTCAAAGAATATTGTAAACATGAGCTACAAAAAATTAATAGATTTTCTTATTCTAACTTGCTGCTTCCCTTTAAAGTGTTGTTGATTTACTTAACAGTTACTGTCTTCTTAAGGTATTTTGGCATTTGTTAAACTAGGAAAATTGATATTTATCAATATCAAATGAGGTAAAAGAAAAGCAATCTGTTTAACTAGAAGCACTACAAGAAGATATTAAGATAGAACCCTTCTAATTTGCTATCCTTAGTTACTTTATGTCTTTGTCATAAATTTGCAAATTTTAACAAATACTTTTAAAAGGATATTTTAAAATACTTTTAAAAGATGTGATCAAATCATGCCCTGTCCTAAAGGCAAATCTTTGTAACAGAATCTGATGTTTAGCATTGATTTACTCTCAGTACATGCTGACATAAAAGTGCAGGAGTCATTGGAAATTCTTTGCTAGTCATACAATGAAGTTAGACAATAGGAAATAATAATAATAATAATAATAATAATAATAGTAATAATAAAGATTAGCAGGCACAGACAGCAACTGGAGTGGTAAGATTTCTTTAAAATAAAAAAAGACATGGAATAGTATATATCTCACAGTGATCTGCATTTAATCTGTGGGTCAATTCCAGAGTTGACAGAGCCAGTGATTTATGCTTCTGCAAGGTGAGGGGAACCAGGCTTGCTGAGTAGATACACACATTTATTAATGGTGAAGCAAATGCTGCCTAATACATACCAACACTCAGATATCGAAAAATTATGCATCCTTCATGCTTTCAAACTACAAATTTTGGCAGGCACCAAAGGTGGGAGTACATAATCAAACTGATAATTCTGTTTGACCAACATTCAATTCGTGGTGCACTGAGCCATTTGGAAACCCTGCTTACCACACTATTGAAAAAAAAAGAGGAAAACAAAGAACAAAAATAAAACTAAAAATGTGCCCAATTTTTTTCCAAATAATTTATTCCTGGGTGCTGTTCTGAACATTTTACTAATCCTTGTAGATAGTGAGTCATGGAAAGCAGGTAATTGCCAAGCTTCTAGTAGCTTCTATTTAGTTGTTTTTTTTTTTAACTTTAAATCAAGGGTATCCTCAGATTGAGGATATAGTTTTGAGGAACCAGAAAGAGATGACTGATTAACATGTACAGATATTTCAGGAATGACTAAGGGAAACTGAACACTTATACTAAGCATTCAGGGTCTGTACAGATTTATATACTGTACCTAGAGAACTTGGGTAACTGCCTTCTTTGTAGTTTTAGTGCCTATAAAGCACTTGTAGAATGACATTATTGTCATCACTACTGTTACAAATAATGCCATTACTATTATGTATCCTAACAATTATTCTTATTTGTTTTGGGGGATACACTTGGTGGTGTTTCGGTGATACTCCAACCTCTGTGCTTTGTACTTCATGGAACCATGCAGAAGTAGGGACTGAACTTGGGCCGTCCATATGCATGACATGCTCTAGGCTTATTTATTCCTCGTCAGCCCTAATATTATTATTACTATCTAGTATCTATGCTAATGTAAATTCACTTCCTAGATGAGACTCCTACCAGGTAAAGTGCTTAATATCTGATATTTTTGTCTTAAATGAAAGGGGCCAATGATATCAAGTTAATTTTCCTTAACCTTTGAAGGTAGAACCAAGACCAGTCTCAGACCTGGGCTGCCAGAAGTTTCCCTGAGATAATTCATAACCCAAGTTCAGACTGGATTTCTGTGCAATTTTTTTCTTAAAAATGGCATAAACACTCAGTCACCTGATAAAGAGATGCCATGGGACAGTGGCCATGGCAGCAAGACTCACATTTGCAAATGAGGAACCAGCAGAATATGATCTGCATGTTAAAAGTAGGAACATCACAGCTGCTTCTCCTGGAAGGGAGCATAAAATGAGGCTCCCATAACCATGCCACCGGACTTTGTGCCAGGCTGTTTTCGCTTGGGGTGCCCCAGAGAGGGGCGGGTGAGAGCCCTCCCCACCTCAAGGGACCCAGCCCTGGAAGCAGACCTCCACAACCCAACCACTGCCACACTCCAAGCTGCTTTCCACACGTTTGGGCCAAACTTCACACATGAGTTAAGTCCCACGAAACCCAGGTAATGTGGAACTTTTTGACCTAGGCTCTGGGCTCACTGGCACCCGGAAGCAGTGAACATATTCCTGGACTACACAGCTGCAAAAGTGGCCACACAACAGATCATACGACACTCCTTACTCATTTTCCATAATTACCACACCATATTTGATGGGGTTCAGTCAGTAGGCAACAAATTACAGAGGGAAATATATATATATATATGCCTATATACATATTTTCAGATATATATGCCAAAGCTCATATTACCTAAATTTTAACATGTTAGTGATATCCTATAGAATGTCTTAATGGCTCCTTCTGCCAAAACAGAACAATCTTCACACTGTTTTCTATATGAACACTTTTGTAAGCATGTTCAGCAGCTCTTCATAACAAACAATACAAAATATATTCTTTCATTTGTGTTTTGGTACAGGGCTTGGGGCTTGGGATGGAAATATCCCAAATTTGGTGGTGGGAAGGTATAATGGTGGTGGGATTGGTGTTTTTTTCTTTTTTTTTCTTTTTTGGGTCACACCTGGCGATGCACAGGGGTTACTCCTGGCAGTGCTCAGGGGACCCTATGGGATGCTGGGAATTGAACCCGGGTCGACCACATGCAAGGCAAACGCCCTACCCACTGTGCTTTTGCTCCAGCCCCAGGATTTGTGTTTGAATATTAATTGTAATCAAATATTGTGAAGTAACTCATAAAATAAATAAATTAATTTTAAAAAGTAGGAACAACTGGCACACAGATAACAAAACTTATCCAGAAATCATATACAAAAAAAAGCATGCAATATTCTATGAAAAAAGGCAAAAATTATGTAACCTATAAAACAGATGATTCAATATAGAATAGGTTTCAGGCTCTGCATTGCTGAGTCCATGTACTCTTACAGGGAGACTGCTAAGGAGGGGCGTGCTTTGGGGAGCTTTCTGACTTGGAGCAATATATATATATATATATATAGGCATTCAGATCTCCACTTACTTGACTGTGAACAAACGGCTACATAGGGATTCACAGGAAATAAAAGAAGCCATCATATTTCTACCATATGAGTAAGTTCTCCACAAAAACATTTAAGATGAGTCAGGCAAGGCCATGAAATAAATATTATTTCTCTTAGGAGAAATGATAAGATATATAGATGGCTATAGAGAAAGAATGTATTAAGTCTATAACCCTTTTAATCCGACCTGAGCTTACTAACTCCAAATAAAAAGCACAACAAATGTAAGTGCAAGTTTAACATTATAAGGTGTTATCATTATACATCTATTTCTATTAAGTATGAACAGGCCAACATATAGTAAAGGGTTTCTAATAATCCAAGGCAGATTTAAATAGCCACCTATAATTGCAATTGTAAAGGCCACAAAAACTCTTTAAGCTAATTACTTCGTTTGATTTTATGTGATTTTGCACTCCTTGAGATAAACTATTACAAGCTCAGATGGAGTAAATGGAATATTCCTAAAGAAATGGGAAAAAGGAAATGAAGGAGAACACAGATTGTGAATACCCATGACTCATTTTAATCTTTCAGATTTGGTCTTCCACACTCAAACATTATTTTCTAGATCATTAGCTGGCCATTTTATATACTTATGATGCTGTAGCTCCTTTTTAAATGATAAGTAGCCCTTAAAATATATATTTTGTTTATAGTGAAATAGTGAAAACTATTTTAAGTAGCTTCAATTACATGAATGGCCAACATAGTTCTTCCTTCCTTCCTTCCTTCCTTCCTTCCTTCCTTCCTTCCTTCCTTCCTTCCTTCCTTCCTTCCTTCCTTCCTTCCTTCCTTCCTTCCTTCCTTCCTTCCTTCCTTCCTTCTTTCCTCTGTTCTCAGAGCTCTCTGTTGGCTCTGCATTTGGGGGTATAACTCCTGATGTGTGTCAGGTTACAAAAGAGAAGTGCTCTACTTGTACTATCTCTCTAGAGTACAAGTGCTCTACTTGTACTATTTTTCTTTGATATGTATGAGGAATATATGTGTCTAATATAATCAATTTAATGCATTTTACTTTTTTTGTGACTCTAATGACATATGAGGCTGAAGATGTGTGAAATCTCTACTTTCCTCTCACACAATAATATTTTCTCTCACAGAATTGAACCATCAGGTTAATCCTTTGCTTTCTATTAACTCATTCTATATTTGCTTCCTTTACAAAGTCTATTTGTTCCCAAAGTTTTCAATAAAAAGAAGCACTTATTAAGTCCTTTCTATGTGCTGGAAACTGTTATACTGATTTTCACCTTCTTACCTAATAATCACAAAATGAGGAGGAAACTACTATTATTCTTATTATAGGTGAGGACACTGAGAAACTGAAAGTCTAAATGACCATGTAGCTAATAAGTGGCAGAGCCGAGATTTCAATCCAAACAGTGAAGCCATTTTCTTATCAGCCATGCTTTATCCTATCCCAGTCACAATATTCTCAGCTCCCTTTCATTTGTCACTAGATAGAAAACTTCTCTTTCCCTCCATAAAACAGATCTTGTTTTTCCTTTCCCAGATTTTTATCCATTTACTTAACAGCTACCAACAATCTCTCATGTGTCAAACACTGAGGATTCAAAACTGATTGACTTGGTCTTTGAGCTTAAGAAGCTAGAGTACTAAAAGAGTAGACAGAAACATGAATCAGCATAAAGCAATGCTTTATATAGAAGCATGTATACAGGAAAACAATGATAAAAACTAGTTTAGTATCAGTTTTGGTTGAATTGCCGATAAAAACCACTGAGAACCATCCACATTACAAATATGTCCAGGTAAAAGGACAGAGCATACAAAGTGGTAAAATGGCTCAGTAATTCACTCAGAAGCTTTAAGTTCATGTGGGTGGGCTTGGACAGCGTAGAGATTTTAGAAGGCTGTTGAGGAGAGTGAGTCCCACCCTATCAGAGAAAGAGATTTTCCTTACCTCCAGCCTAGTGTACAGGAGTTCTGGAATACCACATACAGGGCACACTGTGTGGGCATGAATTAGAAGAGCTCAAGAGGTGCCTGGCAGGCATCTCAGTAACAAGTGGAAACCATAGGCAATAAACTCTTCCTCTCTTCTCCCAATGATGAACTCAAGATGAATGCTTGCCCCAGGCTAGGCTTGAGTCCATGTGCACACAATAGATTAGTTTACCCAAGATTCAACTCCAAGAGCCCCCTTGAAGGGAAAGGAACTCTCAGCAGAAAAAGATTGCAATAATTAGTCACAGGCCAATGACAAGGAATGGAAGCAAACACAGCCAGACAGATACAGTGGGGAACTTGAGGTGAGAGTTTCTACATCTGCCGAGGAGTAGAGATATTTCCAAGGAGCTTACGGTAGATTCAAGAAAGAGCCAGATTTGATCATTTGTCATTCTGAGGGATTGAGCAATTCTGGGTCACAATAATATCTGCCTCTGGTTCTTCTTGGTCTGGCTTTTAGCCTCAGAGAGTTCAGAGTCTAATACTTGGTGGGGGTCACGAAGCGGGATAAGGAGCAAACCTTAATCTGGGGAGAAGCTATGAATGAAGTATGGCGTTTTCTCTGTGCTGGTAACTACAGTTAATTAGAGTTGCTATTAAAAACTAGGCTTTGGGGAAATTGAGAAGACTGGATGACCTTTTTGGTCCACAGCAGCCCCGGAACCTGCCCTTGGGCAGAGGGTGGAGTGAAAGAAGCTGTCAGAGTGGAGGTCACAGGAAAAGGATGAATGTGTTTTCCATCGCCAGCCCTCACTCCAGGCTCTACTTATTCAACCCAATGGTTATATACCATGAATAACCCCTCTTTTGTACTATCTTTGGTTCTAACATCTTTGTCATAGGCAATCTGCTACCATCACACTGTTGATTTGCTTTATCATCTCATTACCTCCTCCACTTCACTTTCAGTGTAGGGAACTGCAAATGGACACTCTCTCCCTACGGAAAATATTTTAATACTCATATTTCTTTAAGTTCACTTTGCACACACTTTGCCTGTGGTGCTCGCTAAGGTATGGAAACTGAACTGTGGCATTGGGAACTCACAAATGCAGAGACATCATGACTGCACTCATCATGTGGGAAATATTTTAATATTTATATCTCTTTAAGTAAGTTCACTTTGCACACACTTTGCCTGTGGTGCTCACTAGGGAATGGACACTCAACTGTGCTGTTGGGAAATCACAAACGCAGAGCTATCAGGACTGCACTCAGCATGTGGGGTGCATAAGGGGCGAACACTTGGCCTCATTCTGCCAGGCAGGTGAACTACTGCTAAACCATATCCCTGGGTCCTAGCAACCAACTTCTGAGGGTAGAGCAGTCACTAGGACTGAAAAAAACAAGTAAATTGTTACAAAGTGGAAGAGAGGTAAGCAGCCAGTGTTTGATCTGCACTTTCTAAGTTCAAATGTCTAAAAATCAGTCATATGAAAAATTGGATGTGTGATACAAATGGAACAGAGCTGGAATAATATCAAGAAATAAAAAAAGACAAATAAGAAAACATCACAGATCTTTTAACCTTTTGCTAAAGAGAGAGAGAAAAAAGAAAATTCCAAATAGTTTAACAAAGAGGGTTTGGGAAAATATATGGGACACACAGGAAGTATGTCAGTCTATATGACATATAGACTGCCATGAGCAACAGCTAAGTCAGGTAGTGATTGAGATCAAGTGATCTGAAGTCAGACTCCAGTATCTGAATCCTAGCTCTGACGCTGCTGAGAAGTATAAATTTGCATAAGTTACTCAATTCCCCTAGGTTCTCTTTCTACATGGGTAAAAATGGAGTTGATATACTACCTTCTTTATAGGTGTAAACGGACCAAATTTACATTAGATGATTAATATCCTGTGTGTAGGTGAGTACATACATACCTGCAACCGTAAATGGCAAGAATAATAAGTGCTCAATTAAAAAAAATTAATCTATTCCTACTATGCTGAAAAGGATCTTCTGTGCTTGCAAATTTTTCCTCGAATAAACTACTTTGTAACTGAACACCCTTTCTTGGCTCTGATTAAAATCACATTTGGTTAACTGTAAACATCTTGGAGAATTTTAATAAACACAAAAAAGATATGAAATTTGAACAAACAAGATTCAAAGTAATGCAATGATCAAAACATTTTCTGAAACATACAGGAACACTGAGATATACTTTCTGGTTGATAAAATTCAGTTTTTATGTCAGAGAACACCAAGAAACAGCATTTGATAAAGAATTTGCATAGAGTTTAAATGAAAAGATTTTTCTCCTGGACTACAAATCATTTGGCAAGAGCAATGTTTCCCCCCGTGATTGGATATTTGAGCCAGAAAGTATTTGAGCCAGTCACTGTCACTGTCATCTTGTTGCTCATCAATTTGCTGAAGCGGGCACCAGTAACGTCTCCATTGTGAGACTTGTTGTTACTGGTTTTGGCATATTGAATACTCCACGGGAGCTTGCCAGGCTCTGCTGTGCAGGCTAGATACTCTCGGTAGCTTGCCAGGCTCTCCGAGAGGGGTGGAGGAATCAAACCCGGGTCAGCTGTGTGCAAGGCAAGCGCCCTACCTGTTATGCTATCGCTCCAGCCCAAAGTGAAAGAGTGGTCATATAAATAGGTCTAAAAGACAGTGTAAAATTATTTTTGCATTACCTGCGTTTTTAAAAGAAAAATCATAGAAATTTTTTCTCACTGATAACCAAGACAAGTATAAAGATAGAAATGATTACTACAATGCTTTTTTTTTTTTTTAAGTAAGCTTAGGTCAGTGAACAAATCTCAAATATGTACTGGCAATCTTATGAGTAAGAAGAGGAACCACAAGGCAAAAGTATTTAACACACAAAGTTGTAATTTAATTAAAATTACCACTGAAGCAAAACCACATTTCATGCATTTTTATCACGGGCAGTACCAAAGTGCACTGCATTAAAAAGCCAAATAGCTAATTAAATTAGTATAATGATCTGCAAAACGAGGCATAAAAAAGTAAACTTATGTAGTAAAGGGCACTGAGATCAAATGATAAACGACTATCATGGGAAAAGATATGGATCCCAGGCCCCGAGGTCTCCATGTGTTTCCTGAGCTTATGAATCTTCTTGGTAATGCTGAACAATGACAGCAGGAATCCTTGAACCAAGTGACAGGAAACTATGATGTGGAGTATCTCTATAGAATTTCTTTCCTACACCTGCGCCCTTCTATATGAAGGGAATTCAGGCACTCTCTTTAAGTGGACTTTTGTCAAAATTTATTTTCAAGAAGTTTTGTTTTCTCCTCACAGCAAGCATAGATGTTTAATCCTAAAGCCAGTCAATTGGTGTGATTTCATCAGACCTAAGCCAAATGTCTAGAGTTTAGTGTTTTTGGGGCATGTCAGAGGTTTTCTAAATTGTCTTGAAACTTCTTTTAGAATTCAAATAAATTATTATGAGGAGGTGAATACCTTAGATCTTTGTATTCTATTCATTTCTCCTCCTGTGAATTCATTCCCATGCAGCACAACTCTGCATCAGAGTAACATTAAAGGATTCTCTAAGCTGTATTTGTACCTTATTTTCATCTCCTGAGAATTTGAGAGTGTTTAGCTGAATATTCAGGTCATTTTTTAATATAAATTAATTTATTGAATCACCATGAGAACAGTTACAAAGCTTTTGGGTTTAAGTCTCAGTCATACAATAATGAAACACCTGTCCCTTCACCAGTGCACATTTCCACCACCAAAATCTTCAGTATGCCCCCCGTCCCACAGCCCCCCAACCTGTGTAGTAGATGATTTCCACATTAATCTCTTCACACCTTTATTACATTCAATATTTCAACAACAGACCCACATTATTATTTGGGAATTCCCCCCAACACTCAGACTGCGGAGAAGGCAATATTAGACAATTTGTTTTCTATTGCTGATTATGAATAGCATATGATGTTTTGGAATTCTGAAATTTTAATAATTACACCTGGAGGGATTTCTGCCAAAAGTTGCTGGGTTCTGATATTCGTTTGTGAGTCTCTGGGATCATGGCCATTAAGCAGCTTGATCAGTAGCTGGAGGGACCGTTCGTGGGCGGTGACTCAGGGACTCCTCAGGTCATTTTTTATGTTGCTTGTATACACTTTTTTTTTAATCTCAAACACTTTGTAGGCAGACAATCCCATGATTTCAGTTTAAATGAAATTGATAACTGCCTTTCAAGATGCTGATAACTACCAAATTTGGATATGATTTATCACATTCATCAAACATTCTAAACCCACTAAGTATTTCCACTAGTTTGCCTCTAGATTATTGAGATCAGTATGTCCAAAGTGGATTCATCTATACGTGCAAACCAATGTATTCCTTCATTCTACACCAGTGGCATCACTGTCTGTCCAACTGTGTTCAACGCCTATCACTGCTTCATCATCTTAACCATGCCCCAACCTTTTCTATTTCCTCTGCAAAAATCTTCTGAAAATTCACACCTACTTTTCATCTTCTTCCCCATAATTCAAACAGCGCAATCTCCCACAAAACTATGGTTTCCATGCTTACAGTATTACCCATTCATTCCATTTTCAATCTTCAAAGGGATATTTCAAAGATCAAATAATACTGGCCTTGAAGTAAAGTCCTTCACTGATTCCCTTTCAGATCATAAACTCAACATTAGCATGCAAGACCTTTAAGTTCTTGCCACAAACCCCATCCAGACTTAACCACCACAGCTCATCATAACAGTCTCAATTCTAAATCTGTTAGGTAACTATTTGAACACTGTCTAAGACCTCTGGTTTGCTAGATAAACTGTTACTCCTGTCTGGCTCCAAGTTACCATCCAGTATGCATGGATGCCCTGCTCTACACAGACTTCTTAATTTCTCAAGTCTGGATTTTGTACTGTATGTTGGATTTATACAGCTCTTTAAAGTTTCCCAGCACACCACAATTCCGTTTTGTATTTGCATGCTGACATGTCCAATTGCCCAACTAATTGGATAGCATGTGAAGTGAAGAAACATGTCTTTTATGGTTCTGCCCTGCACTTGGTGCAGTATATCCTCAAAAAAACCTTGTTCAAACAGTGAACAAATAAATTATTAGTATTAACAACTTTCCAAGGGTAAGTAAGAATGTTGCTTTTTTCTTTAGTGATTTTTATAAAATAGTTATCCTTGAACAATTTGATAAACTAAATTTTAGTTTCTAGAAGGAGGAGAAGGAAAAAAAGAGAAAGCAAACCTTTACTGTAGCTCCTGGGAAGAAAAGCCAGTTGCCCGTGTCTACTGGATCAAGACTATCTTCTAAGATGACTTGTCTGTGAGCTGAATTGATGACGAGGATGTTGTCTAAGGCCCAGCAGGCTTCATACACTTCACCTACACGAAGATTTTCCTGCTTCCATTGAAACTGAACATTCTCTCCTTTGGCATCTTCAGGGAGGTAGAGGATATGGATGATTGTACTGACATTGGAAGGGGCTCTGGAACATAGGGTGAGACAGGAATGTGTAAGGTATAATTGATGCTGCAATAAAGTTCAATCATGCCCACTTTTCATTTGTTATAAATCAACGTCATGTCTTAAGATTATAGTTTCATTAACTATTCGACAAATATAATCTGCAATCGATAAATTGTTTAATGTGTACAGTTTAGTAAGATGTATACAATGATGGAAGATTAAATATTGAATGCCTTTAACAGTTTTTTCTTTTAAGAGAGCTTTACAAGAGGAATGTGCGTATGCAATTACCCCTATAAAGAAATCAAAGAATATTCAGGATGGCCTGGGAATACAGGAGAAAACTACTCATCTTACTTAAAAACAAAGAAAGAAAAACTGGACAATCTTTATTCTTACTGCTGACCCTTTCCTAAATTTTTTTCTTCAATTAGAGATTATTATATGTTAGGTTCCATAATTAGTCTTTACATAATAGTTATTTTTATTTCAAGTAATCAAATACATTTTGATTGTTTAGTCTGCATAAAATGTGATATTTGCTATGTGAGTTCAATATGCTTATTAAGAATTATTTAAAAATTCATGTTTATCAATCTTTAAAATATAATATAAGACAATAATTTGACTTTTATATTTTGTCTTTCAGAACTTAAACTCTTTCTATTATATAATAAATATTTTATTAAAATTTTACTCTAACTAAGTAGAAACCTGCTATAGCAAAAATGATTGCTGTCGGCAAGATTAAAAGTGGCACTAAAATGCAAACTAGTAGTACCCTTGACTGACTATAAATCAGTTTTGAAAGATCTAGGGAAAAGACATAGTTCTTATTCATCAGGTGAAGCACATATATATTCGTAGAAGTGTCAGTGTAGGTTATAGATGGCGTACCTTACCTTTGGGGGTAGTCAGTGGGTCTTTTCTTTTAAAATATGTTATGATGATTATGTTTTTCATTTTAAAAGGATTTTAAAGCAACAAAAATTATATATTTTAGTTTTAAGAAGTAATTAAAATTAAGTTCACACTGATCACTAATAGTAAGCACAAATGAATGAAAGTTGTTTCGTGGCTTGAAAGTGAAAGTCTGATTTAGTTTTTAAAAATTCCATGCAGAGGCTGGAGTGACAGTGGTGTAGGGCATTTGCCTAACTGACCCAGACTTGATCCTTGGCACCCGATATCGTCCTCTGAGTCTCCCAGGAGTGATCCCTGAGCACGGAGTCAGGAGTAAGCCCTAAGTACCACTGGGTATGGTTCCAACTCTCCCACTCCTCCACCCCCAATCAATATAATTACTGAATTATGTGCTTTTTATGCTACATAAATACACGAATAGAGTGTTCGCCATGTCAAAATCATTCAGTTTTGTTTCCCATCAAGAAAGAGCTACTATAACTTACCTAAACCATATTAAGTAATTCTTAGAGAAAATGTATGAATATATTTTTTCAATATTACACTGCTTTCTTATATTATGGCCACTTATATTAATAATTATTTTATATGAATATACTTTCATATTAACAACTATATCACTGTATCACTGTCATCTCGTTGCTCATCAATTTGCTTTAGCAGGCACCAGTAACGTCTCCAAGTGAGACTTGTTGTTACTGTTTTTGCCATATCAAATACACCATGGGGAGCTTGCCAGGTTCTGCCCTGTGGGCAAGATACTCTTGGTAGCTTGCCGGGCTCTCCGAGAGGGATGGAGGAATCGAACCTGGGTCGGCTGCATGCAAGGCAAATGCCCTACCCGCTGTGCTATCTCTCCAGCCCATATTAACAAGTAGAAATTAAAATAAATGGGAAATGCTGTTATAAAACTGGCATAGTATGTCAGAGGCTGCAGTGTATCAGTAGTCTATAAGTTACATGTTACTCTCCACTGAGGCAGACAATGTATTAGATTCCATGAGTTAGAACCACTTTGCCCAGTGCTGTTTTGATTGGCATTTTGAATACTACTGGAAACTTTGGATAGTTGGTTTTCAAAAGCTGGAAACTTAATATTTTTTTCACCTAAATAAATCGCGATTTTTTCAATACAGATATATGGAAAGGAAAATAATATAGAAAAGTATCACAGAATGAATATAAAATTTTCTATGTGGGTTATGCTGATTTATAACTAAATCAATCAGAATAAAAACTTCATAAAATTTTAAGATAATTCTTCTCTTTTCTACTGTACAGTGCCTGAAAGTAAGCATCCATTTTTAATTCAGTTTCAAAACTGAACGATGTATAAGTAGTGAATCAAAGAGTTTTGCTTACTTAACCAATTTCCCTTTTTTAACTTGAACTTCTTCAAGCATCAGTTTTAAAATAAAAGGAAAAGAACAAACAATTACAAGTAGTGCCACAATTACAATAATAGAATCTGTGAAAGAAGGGAAATATTAGAACTAGAGATAAGATGTAAAAGATGCAGAGCTTATGAACTCATTAACAGCACAGAGTGGAAAAAATTTAATTGATAACCTGAATATGTCTCTAAGATTATAAACCAAGCCAGAGCCCAGTCACCTAGAGATATGATTTTGTGAAGAATGTCATCATTAAGATTTTGGCCCTAAATATTCTTTTAACAAAACTAGAAGTTCATTATTACTGACAAAATAATTCTGTGAGTGGAAAATGTCACTTAATTATATTTTCTTCAAGTAAGACAGGTGAATCCCATAAAATTCAAACTAATGAACAACTAGACTACTTTTAACCATGAAGATAAAGTCTGGTATAATGAAGAAAACAGGGGAAAAACCAACTTGCACCAGAATTTGAGAAAATACTGTAAATGATTACAAACCTGAGATTCTCAAGCTGAATCCAGTCTGCAGTATTATTCTTGGCATATGAAACAATGATGTTGGGATCCGAGTAACTAAAGCGACATGAGCCTGAACCTGCAAATAACAATAACAAAAATTTCAGTGTTAAGAAAAGGTAAAAATTGTGGGAAGGAGTGGGGGTGGCGGAAGGCATACTGGGAACATTGATGATAGAAAATGGGCACTGGAAGAGGGATGGTATTCAATCATTGTATGACTAAAACATAAACACAAAAGTTTGTAAGTTTGTAACTGTGTTTCATGGTGATTCATTTAAAAAATATATTTTTTAAAAAAGATAAAAATTCCAATCATTGACCTGTCCTCCTAGACCCTGTTTTCCCTGGCTGTGGATATGTCTTCTACTATATCTATATTTTTATATACCACAAATAAGGGCTGGAGCAATAGCACAGCGGGAGGGCGTTCGCCTTTCACGCGGCCAACCCGAATTCGATTCCTCCGCCCCTCTCGGAGAGCCTGGCAAGCTACCGAGAGTATCTCACCCACATGGCAGAGCCTGGAAAGCTACCTGTGGTGTACTGGATATGCCAAAAACAGTAACAATAAGTCTCACAATGAGAGACGTTACTGGTGCCCGCTCGAACCAATCGATGAGTAACAGGATGACAGTCAACAGACAGTCAACAGTCAACCACAAATAAAAGCAATCATTCTATGTCCCTTCTTTCTGATTCATTTCACTCAGCATGATACTCTTCCTCAAGTGTGTGTGGGACGGAGGGTAGGAAAGATAGAGGAGGAAACAGTATGACAATAATAGCTGGAAATGATCATACTGGATAAGAACTGAGTGTTAAAAGTAGGTAAAGAGATAAACTGGATAATCTTTTAATATCTGTATTGCAAACCACAATGCCAAAAGGAGGGAGAGAGAGAGAGAGAAAAAAAGAGAGACAGAGACAGAGACACAGAGACAGAGACAGAGAGAGAGAGACAGAAAGAGAGAGAGAGAGGGAGAGAGGGTGCCTGCCAGAGAGGAAGGCTGGGGGTGTGGTGGGGGAGGTAATGGAAGAACACTGGGGACACTGGTGCTGGGAAATGTACATTGGTGGAGCGAAGGGTGTTGGAACTCTGTACGACTGATTCCTAATCACGAACAGCTTTGTAAAGATCTATCTCACAGTGATTCAATAATAAATTTTTAAAGGTAAAATTATGTATTATCTTCCTGATAAACATTTCAGTAATTTTCTAAGCACTGAGATACTTAGCTAATTGTTTTTCAATTCTTCCAACTATGCTGAAGCTTCTCGTGACTCATTCTGATTAATATCATTTGGCAATTCTAGTCATCAGAACAAAAAGGTAAAAAGTATGAACTTCCTACTCATTTAGATATATAAACCAGTAAACTGAAGTATAAAATATGCAGTTTTATGCCAAAAGAGCTAAATATAAAACTTAATATTGCCATTATGACTCAAGTTATTAGCAATCAATAATGACTGCAGCCAGAGGTTCCACACTTATTGTGCCTACTGACGCTATAGAGAAAAAAAAATTACTCAGCACTCCCCCAGAACTCTTTCTTCCTTTTTCTGTCTCCCCCCACCTTATTTTTAAGTGTATCACTGTATCAGTGCCACTCTCATCCCATTGCTCATCGATTTGCTCGAGCGGGCACCAGTAACATCTCCATTGTGAGACTTGTTACTGTTTTTGGCATATCAAATACGCCACAGGTAGCTTGCCAGGTTCTGCCATGCAGGTGGGATTCTCTCTGTAGCTTGATGGGCTCTCCAAGAGGGACGGAGGAATTGAACTTGGGTTGGCCATGTGCAAGGCAAATGCACTACCTGCTGTGCTATTGCTCCAGCCCATTTTAAAGTGTATTCTTAAAAATCAAGTTGTTTTTAAAACCTACCTTCTGTATGTGAACAATCAGAAAGCAGTCCCCCTCCCCGCTCTGGTCCCCAATTGCACCTTAACTGCTTCTGTCCCTGGAGTGTTCAGTGCCTCCAGGGTCTGTACTGGCTATTCTTTAGAAGAACTGCCTTAAATGGCTTGCAAGTCACTGAATTGAATGAGGAACAAAAATCTCATTCTCCGTGTGTGTGTGTGTGTGTGTGTGTGTGTGTGTGTGTGTGTGTGTTATTTAAATGATGAGACAACATGTGAGAAATTAAAGTTAAAAATTGAAAATTTTAAATATCACACAGAAAGTTCAAGTCCTAAATGAATGAGAACGACTAGAGATATGATAGATATTATTCTATTATAGTTCAAAAATATTAAGGAATTTTAAAAAAAATTCCTGTTCCATTGTGACTATTTGGTGATTATTTATCACGATTATGTTCAGTTTTTGAAATATGAAAACCAAAGAAAGTTTTAATATGCTCTTAAGGATTTGTTTGCACATGCTTAAAGAATTCATTAATAAATCATAGTGTGTCTATGATTCCAAAGTTCTCCCAATGCCCAGAATAGCCATAAAACATATGCCAAAATTTCTTGTAACCGAGAGAAGATTTTATATAATATTAAAAACAAATGAACCAAAAGAAAGAGAAATAGAGCATTTATGTTTAACTTTCACACATCTGCTAGAGGAGCCTTCATTTCAACAAATGGCATCTGTTGATGGTTTTTACATTTGTAGTACTCAGAAGTTCCAAACTTTCATCAGACCCATTTAATTTTACTTCTGTGATGTTCAGTACAACACCAGCTAGTCTGCCACTGCCAAAGCTGGCAATGTGCTAAAAGGCCAAACAACAGTTTTCATAGACTTATTCTCATAGTCAAAATACAGGTGAAAGAAAGGCTATGCAAATGAAAATTACTCAGCAACCATGACCTCAGACGTAGACCTACCTCATGCCATTCGATCACTGATAAATTCTACATTACATAAGCAGCTGCTTTAAATAAATAGCAGAGTGTGAGGCTGGAAATGGATTTGTGGCATGGATTATGTGGCATGAACTTCCACACAAACAAGAATGATGCCTGACAGTGCATCAGTTTATTTCAAAACTAAGTTTAAAGGTGCCTGAATAATTTAAATGGCATTGATGTACTCCCTCTGTTTTTAACACACAAGTACTTAAAGCATTTCTATAAACCAAGTCCCTAAAAAATGAAAGGACGAACGATAACCAGAAATATGCCTTCCGGTCAGAGTAGCTGTCTCACCTGGAGTCTACTTGCACCTAAACAGTGCCAGTCCTGTGAACAAATGACTTCTCCCTCCCACCCTGAGAATAACTGTTCCAAAAATTCTTGGTGAAACGTTTCTTTCATTAAGCCTCTCTGAATTGCAACCCCATTGGCACATAGACTTCAGTTAGCAAAATAAGATTAGTCTCTCTGGGACAAGGGGAGGAAAAAATATATCATGGTCTACGTGCCCAAGAGCCTAATGCACAGCTCCTAGATGCCATGGTGCAGATCGACCATACACCTCCAGCACCTCTGTGCAATTAAGAGACAGTAACAGGCAAGGTCCCAGTAAAAGGTACCTTTCCTTCATCCCCATTGTTTTTTTGTTGTTGTTGTTGTTGCTTTTTGGGCGGAACCCAGCGATAATGCTCAGGGGTTACTTACTCCTGGCTCTGCTCTCAGGAATCACTCTTGGCAGAGCACATTCTCTCCAGTCTTAAATCAAAGATCATTAATTATCTAAGCTAAAAGTTAAAAGCAGAAGACAAACCCAAATGCCAATATCAAAAATCTCTAACTTATATATCTGTTCTATCCTTCAGTAGCAATCCTTTACTGTGAGGTATAAATTTTGCTAAGATTCGAAAGAATTGTTGAAGGAAGGGAGAACCACAACTCTGAAACTATTGTTATAGAGCCACTGGTGAACTTACACTACTCTCGCAATTCAAACACTTTTGTTAGTTTTTACAGGTCAATAAAGATGGTCTATATATTTTCATTTTTATTCAAAACAATGCAGAGTCTCTTGCCCCCACACCTGGCTATCTTCACCGGGGCTCCTCAGAGGGTGGCGGGTTGAGTTTCCCTCCTCTCCCAAGGAGAGCCCCGACAGCCGAAGACCTCCGGAACCCAGCCACAGCCATGCTCAAGGCCATTCTCCACACGTTTGGATGAGCCTCAAGCATGATGGAACCAGCAGAAGAACCCAAGTGTTTGGGACCCAGGGCTGAAATCTCCAAGCCTGCTCGGATTGGGACTGGCCTCCTCCACCCAGATCCCCCATTTTCCAGTAGCTTGGCAGTCACACCCACAAACTGCCCTGAGGCTGTGTAATCCCATCAATGGCCAAGATCCAGAGACTATAAAACAAGCTCCTGGAAGCAATGCAGCTATAAGCGAATGCCGCTGCGAGACCTCTTATAGCCTAGTTCTCCCTCTCGGAGAACCTGGCAAGGTATCGAGAGCATCCTGCCCGCAAGGCAGAGCCTGACAAACTCTCCGTGGTGTATTCATATGCAAAATACAGTAACAATGATGGGTCTCATTTCCCTTACCCCTAAAAGAGCCTCCAATGCAGCACTGCTAGGAAGGAGTAAAGAGAGGCTGCTAAAATCTCAGGGCTAGGACAAATGGAGACGTTACTGGCGCCCACTCAAGCAAATCAATGATCAACGGGATGACTGATACAGTGATTCAAACTAAGTGTACAAGCAACAAGTGATTAAGGATCCATAAAATTTGCTATTTATAAATAAAATTAATGAACTTCGAGAATTTACTGAGGATCCAAATTTAGCAGGTGAAGAAATCTGCTTCCCATTCAAAGCTCTACTGACAAAGGCTATAGTTTGAGGGAAGAGAGGATAATTTGCATCAAAGATTTCTCACTGATATTGTTTCACTGGTTGACAAAGATTAATTCTCTACATTAAATCTGTGAATATATTGATAAATGATAAGTTATAGTTTTTACACTGCCAATGGCATATTTTTGAATACTTAGTTAATTCAATAGTATATAATGATGAAAGTTTTTGTTGTTATATTTACCATATTTTTGGTCTGCTATTATCTTGTAGTTTGTCTTATAGTTTAAGACATATCCAGTGCAATATAAGCCAACTTTCTTTAAATTTTCTACATAATGCAAGAAAAGATCATGAAACAAAGTAACACATTACTGATGCCTTTGAATTGTTTGTTTTTGTTTGCTTGGGGGTCACCTCTTGTGATGCTCAGGCCTTACCTTGACAGTGCTCAAGGTACCATGTGTGATACTGGGGACTCAAACTACGGTCAGTCACATGTAAGGCAAGCACCCTTACATGTGTTGCTATCCTGTACTGCTATCTCTTCATTTATGCTATTTGAAATTGTACCTATGAATTTGTGTTATTTTAATAAATTAATACTTGGTCTTAATAAGTGAAAATAATGGGTTTTATTTTTCAAACTATAAGAATTTAACATGAAATTACATGCAATTTCACTCTTTTTTGTTTAGTGACACAACATAGTTTTTAGTGAATGAAACTTATAAACATGCGGGGGCGAAGGAGAGAAGGAAATGACTATGTGTTCAAGAGAAAACAAGAGCTGGGAAGGGCAAGTAAACAAGCATGCAAAAGACAAGCAAGTGAGACACGTGTTCAAGGAATACTGTAGTTTCATTTTTATCAACATTCCAATACATATAGCTAAGAAAAACAGCAGTGCCCTCATTCTTTTGTCACAAATCCACATGTATCATATTCTCAGTACATAAAAAGGATTTTATGTCTTCCTCCTACTATAATGGATCAAGAATTGTTCTGCTCTATTAATGAAAACTCTCCTATGGTCTGTTTCCTGTCTTCTCTCTATATAAGATTTTCATTTGTTTCCGCTGAATCAACGTCTCCCAATGATTTTCTTAAATCATTCATATTATGGTATGAACATCAACAAAGCATGTCCCATATTAATATTTTTCCTGTCTTCACATCTCCACAGTATGCTCTTAATCATATTTCAATACCCTTTAAAGCAAATCTTCTCAGAAACATTAGTGATTTATCTCTACTATTCCACATTCTATTCTCCCTCCACTCCTTATAATTCTTCTACTCTCAAGCACCATGTTGAAAGTGTTTCGGATTCAGAGAGTTAATATGGTAGATAGGGCACTTGACTTCAAGGGGAAAACATGGGATTGATAACCTGTAGGATACATCCTTTTAGCCTTACCACAGAGAACTTAGTTTACCTTAAGGCAATGTCCTTTCTGTATGGACACAGGAAGACAGTTAGTATTATGTTTTGTAACTTGGGAGCTGATTGACTCCAATAATATTTACTCCCGGGCATCTGCTTTCTCAACTCAGTTCCTAGCACCCCAAAAGCAGGGTCCTGACGAGGGACGGAATGGACCCAGGGCAAGTTGTGAGCTATCCTGGCATCAAAATGGGCCAGGACAAAGTGCCACAATACTCAACTATAAGTTGAGAAAATGGTCATAAGACAAATGCTGTCATGATCCAAAAGTAACGATGAGACTAGGACCCTGCTGTGGTTACAAAGACTAAACTGACCCGAGGACTGTGGTCTGGGATATAGAGTGAGATGTCCTCAGGAAGAACCAAACTTTAAGTCTGATATATCTCTTACTGTTCTCATACAGAATGACATTGCTAGAAATATTGGAAGTAAATTTACTATAACTATTTAAGTGGATTACTAGCTGAGGAAGAAAGAAAGCGACACACCCTTCTTTGGATCCCACCCTTGAGTAGATCTCCTCGTAATCTGGAGTAATCTCCTTAGATGAGATTTTGTTAATCTCCTGGAGAAATGGTTTTACCCCTCTTTGTTGATTTGTTAATGTTCAACCCCACCTTTGTGTCACCACCCTATGTAATTGCTATGTAAACTAAGACTGTAAGTGGGAGAGGGACAGAGGCAAGAAAGACAGAAGAGACCAGAGGAGAGACTATAGAGACAGAGATAGAGATAGAGAGACAGACAGAAGAGAGCACAGCGGCACACACAGAAGCAGAGCACAAGGAGGAGCCATCCCTATCCGGTCTATACAAAGCGGCTCAAGAACACCGAACGAGAGTGGCGAGTATAAAAAAGAACCGCCCCAAGAGCCCGAGAACAACACAACACACACATCATCACCCCCTCCCGAGCGTGCACATCTTTGTAATTTTTTACAATAACCCACATCCCATATGGTTCCCTGAGTCCACCAGGAGTGATCCCTCAGCACAGAGCCAGGAGAAGCCTTGGGCACTGTTGATAAGCCCACTCCTTCCTGAACAGGTCCCTGGGAAGTTCACATCACCCAGTGAACACATCACCTTTCCAAAGTCAGGCAACTTGACTTTTCAGCAGAATTTGTCATTGTATAGTTCAATCTCTCAATCTCTCCTTCAGATACATTGTACTAGATTCCACATCCTGCCCCCCTCCCCACCCCTTCCCGGCTCCACTGGCTGCCTTATCACTTCTGCTAACTTTTCTTTTCTGACCTCACACTGTTTGGATGCCTTTCTCTTGTCTTATAACCACTGACTCTTTTATTCATGTTCACAGATTAAAATAACATCTATCATAGGCAATACCCAAGTTTAAATCTCCCATGAAATTCACACTAGTGGACTCAACTGCTATTTACAGTCTCTAGTGGTGGATGTGTCAACATTATCAAGTGTCAATTACAAGTACTGGTTTTCCTATGCCAAATAGGAAATAACAGCACCACAGATGCTCAAAACAAACAAGGAGTCATCTATGATTTTGCATTCAGTTCCATATCCCATTTTTCTCTTCTCTCTTAGTTACCTGTGAAAATATTGCCACTTCAAAAAAAATCTTTCCTGGATACTCAATGTAAAACTGATCATCTCAAATTCCATTCATACTCCATCTTATCAGTCATTTTAATGCTATGCTTAGTGATTTTTTTAGTATTTAAATTTATCTTCTTTGTTAGCTGGATAATTGTCCATCTGCTTGAGGCTTCAAAGCTGTGTCTATCTTGTTCACTACCTATTTCTTAGTACCTGGAAGAGTGATGGTTATACAACAGAAATTCAATAAACTTTGGTTCATGAAAAAGCATGTTGTGATTTATTTTTAATGCTCCCTTTCTCTATCTTTACTGCCATGTTTCTACTAGAAAAGGGAAAGATAACAGTAGGTGGAATTTAGGACTTTCACTTGACTGAATGGGTCAAGTGAAGAAGCATTGCCAACCATGCTTTAAAATATCTGGATTAAATGTTTCCTTTCCATTGATTAGCTCTGGTATTGCTGCATAATTAACAGAGCTATAATTCCTCAAATTAATTAGAAAATGTCTAAAGATGAATATAATGGTTACATAATGCAATCTGCTTTTGAATAAAAATATCAGAGACAAATTATATCAGTAGTGATAAATTTTTAATTGTCCCATAAGCCAAATATGATAGTGTAACAAATAGTGATATTCAGATAAATTATTGTACTTACTAGTAAAGTCTCATTGTAATGGCCTAACATAAGAGAAAATAAGCAAATCGCAAACTCATGCAAAATAGTTATAAGGCACACAGAATATTCCTAGGACACATGGTCCTATTTTTCTCTTAGGAATAATTTTCTGCAGTACTAAAGAAAATCTTCTGAAATGTAGTATCTTCCTGATAATGAGACATTAACTTGTCCTTTTAAGTTGATTTATTTTGTTTTGGTTTTAATACTTAAATAGAATAATATAATTCTAAAGGAAATCCCTTTTATGTTTTGGAAAAATAGTAATGAAATTTCCACTTAAATAAAAATTTTATTTTTAACTTTTATAAAAATTTTATTTTAAATTATAATGCTATAGATTAATGAAAAAATGTATGTTGCATTGATATATAAGGTCACTGAACTCACTTCCACTGAAGTATCCAAAAACGCCCACTAGTTCATGTCTGCTAAGATCTTCATCCCACAATCCCCCAGCCCGAATTTCCCCACTGCTTGTTGACAAATTTTATAATCAAAGGCCAAGGATTTGTCATTGTTTGATACTATTCCTTTATTTTTGTTGCTCTATATTCCACAGATGAACGAGAATATCTGGCCATTGTTCTTCTGCCTCTAACTTACTTCACTTAACATGTTACCCTTCATTTCAATCCACATTGCAGCAAACTACATGATATAATCTTTTTATTACAGGTGCATGATTATTTCATCACGTACACATACAACAACTTCTTTATCCATACCCAGCCTATTGTACTAACTTCTGCACTGAACATAGGTGTGTATGTGTCTTTTAAAATGAATAATTTTGTGTTTGGGATGGATGTAAAGAAGAATTGCTAGGTTATATGGGAGTTCCATTCTTAAATTTTTGGGTACACAATACCAAAAGGTATTGTGATAAAGGACTAATTTATATAAAGCCTTTATAAATTTCAATGACAAAAAGAGCAATAATCCCATCATAAAATGGGAGAGGAGATGAACAGAAATTTCTTTGAGGCAAGCATCAGAATGTCCAACAGACATATAAGAATTGTTGTCATTTACTATCAGGCAAAGGAAAACCAAGAAAATAATGAGATATTTACTTAACACCAGTGAGAATGGCATATATTAAATAAAAAACCTGGAAACAACCAGTTTTGGAGGGATGTTGGGAATGCAGTGTAAAATGGAACTGTCATTCACTTTGTGGGCTTGTCCTTTAGTTTGGACATTAGGGAACATAGTAAAAAGATTTCTCAAAATTTGACTTTACTTTTTAGAGTGAAGTTCTCCCTGATATTGTTATTTTCCAGACAGAATGTATACACAGTGGGCAGGGGTGTGTGTAGTTCAGGCAGTGAGTTAGGGCAAGAATCTTCTTTCACAATTCTTAGCTGTATGTGGTCTTAGGAAAGCTGCATAACTTTTCTGTGCCTCTTCTCTACATCGGTAACATGTGAATAATAACAACAACCACTCTATAAAACTATGAAAATCAAGGAGGTAATGAATGAAAAGTGCTAAGGAAACCATAATTGGACCATATTCTTTAACAGAGTTTCTACTGATTCCACATGTTTGGGTCTCATTTCCTATTGTGATTTATTCTAAAAAAAAAAAGCTATTTGTTCATTTAGTGGAAATGCTATATAGTCTATGAGGGATTGAAACAGACTTAAATAATTTGTCTCTGCTTTATCACCTGTAACGGTCTCAGATGGAAAGATAAGAGCTTATTGGTAAGAAAAAGAAATAACTCTGGGTAGGATTGCAAAACAAGTGGGGAGATACATTTCCTAAGGCCTGTACCATTGTTAAAGTTTAACTGAATCATTGATTTTGCAGTTCCTCGTATCCAAAGAAAACAGAGAAGAGTTTTAATAACACCTATAAAGAGAAGAGAATTCCAGTAACTGAAGAGATCAATTATGGCTATGACCAGCTAGTTAGATACCTACAGACACGTACACGTAAGGAAACAGAAGTAAAAGGAAGTTAAGAAATATATTCATAGTCCAAATGTGATTCAGAATTGGGAAGATCAGAAAACAGGCTTCGAAGAATGTTACTATACTGCTTTTAGAACACAAAGAACACTTAAAAAACGGTGCTGCGTTGTCACATGGTCAGAACATGCTGGGGCATTCTATGCTTCTTTGTAGTCCTGCTCATGAATTTTGGCCCAAATAACTTTGATGAGACAAAGAGAGGAAAATCTAAAGGACTGAACCACTCCTGGTCTCAGTATGAACCACAGTATCATATTACTATGATACTGTGAGGTTTTGCCCTAGGAAAGAATCACAATTAAATTGCGCCAAGAAGAAACATTACTCTCCAGACTATTCCTCTCTTTACCCTACTTCTGTAGTTAGTCACCTAAATCCATGGCTTCTACTACCCCATATTCACTAATCCTGTACCTTTCCTTTATCTTTGCTACTGCCTCCTTAGATGATCTCACCCAAACCAATGGGATAATCTCCTGACCAGGCTCTCAGACCAAACACAAAAGATTAACCTTTTTCCTAAAGAATTTCTTTAAAAAAGATTTGCTTTTAAAAATCTACAGGAGCTTCTGCAGAGACAGTAGAGCAGGTAAGATGCTTACCTAGTGCTATAGATGGTCACCCAAGCACAGCTGAGTGATCCCTGAGCACAGAGCGAGGATTAAAACCTGAACAATGCTGAATATAGCTCCCCCAAAATAATAAATAAGTTATCTTAAAAATATACAGGGGTCTAGGGATATGGCACAGGTGGTCTATATATGCAATACATAATGGTCTATATATGCAAGACCCTGGGTTTGATTTCTTCATTGTACCCTCCATACACCTTGGAGTCCCATGTATGACTCCACAATTTTTAAAAAAAAATCTGTAGGGTTGGTATGATAGTACACAGGTTATGGCACTGGCCCTGCATGCAGCTGACATGGTTCAATGCACATAATTTCCCAAGCATTGCAGTTATAACTCTGGAAGCCCCTGGTGAAGTTCCAAGTATGGTTCAGGAGTCCCTTAAGCACCACCAGGATGGCTGGAATAATCCTTGGGTCAGAGAACCTGAACAGTACAGCAATCTCACATAGAATTGATGGCCTGGTTGGCCAAGAATTGCTAGAAGTCTCCCCTGCCTTCTATTTGTAGAAAGGTGACTGCTTCAAGATCTCAAAAGAGTCTTAAAATAATTTGCATTCCAAAATGCAATACCCTAACATTTCCCTCAGATCATTTTAATTATGAGAAAAGTATTAACCTAGTATAATATTGCAATTAGCATTAAATGTAAGATTGCAGTGTAATCCGCACTTGAATCCTAAGCAATGCATGCCATAACAGTTTGTAAATCTGTTTCTGAGAAAATCACTTTGCCATAAATGAGATCGTTTCTTACGGTGTCTCTACCAGAAGGAGAAGGAGGGAAAAGGTTTACCACACAATGGGAGATGCTGCTGCTGCCTGTGACCAACAGTGCCAGAGAGAGCGAATTTACACTGTGTTCTTTGCAGTCAGTCATATGTGAGCAGCACGACCAGGGGCCCCTAGCAAGCAGTGTATCGGAGCATGTTGGAGCACCACAGTTAGGACTGTGAGCTGAGGGAATGTGGGTAGCACCGCAATCCCTGCAGAGCACTAAAAGAAAAATGTGGGTGAGCACCAACACTAAATGAAGCATCTCCCATTGAACACCTAGGATTCCCATGTCTACATGTGAGAGTACTACACCAATGGTGCCCCCCTACCCCCTTGTATCACCACAACAACTAAAAGAAGGAAGGAGGGAAAATAAATTGGTAAAGGAAGTTAGTTGGATGAGTTTGGTATTTGGAAGGGAAAGCTAAAGCAAACTGGAGACTCTACATTTAAAAAAAAAAAAGAAAGAAACATGGGAAGAGCTGTAGGCTTATTATCAGAACGTGAACACCTACGCATCAGTATATATAATGGCAATGCTCCCTTCAATCGTTTTAGTGAGTTAGTAGATGGGACAGACAGAGACAGATTTACAGTGACACTGAGGATGCATCATTTACATGGCCCCTTGCTTCTGCAAGTGACTTCACAGCTCTGGGAGTTGCTCCAGCAATACAGTCACACAACGATATCTCATGGTCTCTGAAGCTGGTTAAGACTGTTCTCTCTACAAGGCAGCAACAACACCCACAGGAGACACAACGAGAAAACTGATCCAAACAACTGAGTTTGTGTGTGTGTATGTGGTTGAAAAGAGGGGTGAGGGTTGAAATGGAGGGACACTGGGATCCTTGGGGAAGGGTAGGTGAACACACTGGTGATGGATGTGGTGTGGGAATTATGTACACATGGAACAGTATTGTAAATCACAGTACCTCAGTAAATCACACAAAAAATTTACAATTAAAAAGACTACTGTCTCCATCCTGACTGCTCTCTTGCTCTGTTCCCTTCCTTGTCATATGGGGGTGACAGGCCTATGGCTCTTTTGGGGAACCCAACTATAGGAAGGTTGAGTTGGAGATGTGTTAATCTGGTCTGCTGTGATATGACTACATGCTTACACAGGTCAATTCTACATTATAGTACAGTCATCCTCCTAGAATACTAGAACTTCCAGGAACACACCTACTGTCCATTGTGCTGACACCTTCAGAATCCAGAGTCAAGGACAATGACCACAAAACTATTGAATATGTGACATCAACTCAAAGAGTAGCTGACATTAGTCACCACACAAGAAAAAAGAAACTCTCCTGGAGCTGACAGTGTGTTTATGAAAGACACGAGTGCTTCTTCAACAAGACAGTGATCCTAAAACTCTAAGACTGTACCATTGTCTTTCAGAGCTGTGATGGTCAAGTACTAAGGGGAAAAAATGGATTCACTCGAAGTGAGTGACAGAATATCCTTCTAGTGTATCCTAATAGAAAGCATTGTAAAACAGTTCAAATGAAGAGGTGATGACGACAGGTGTCAAATGAAGACCCTGTGACCGTTACTCTCCTCCTCTCAGCCAAAGTGCTCAGCTGCACCAGGGCTGCCGTGGACCATGAGCAGGAGAAGCAGCTAGGACCATGTTCGGGGTCTTCCAAGTGAACGAGGCACCAGATACCATGTGAAGGGGGTTTAGGTCTCACATGCACTAGAGAAAAAGGTGGTCATGACTGCAGTTTTCCCAGGTGAAGCCATGTTCTACCGCATCCATGATGGAATCAGGGTCACAGGGAAGAAAGAATTGCAACTAGGCAGAAAGAGTGGCTGATCGGTATCTGGGCTTGGCCTCATCCTCTGGACCAAGTGGAGCTGGTGGCCTGTTTTTCAGGCAAGCTCAAAACACAACAGAAATGTATTGTTCTGCTTAAATATACTCAAATCTACTCAAATATATGTAATATACTTTTATATACACTTATGCATATATATGTATATGATCTGTAATTATGTTAATAAAAGTATACAATATGATGTAGCACTGTAGCACTGTCATCCCGTTTGTTCATCAATTTGCTCAAGCAGGCACCAGTAACGTCTCCAGTGAGACTTGTTGTTACTGTTTTTGGCATGTCGAATACGCCATGGGTAGCTTGCCAGACTCTGCCGTGTGAATGGGATACTCTTGGTAGCTTTCCAGGCTCTCCAAGAGGGATGGAGGAATCGAACCTGGGTTGACCATGTGCAAGGCAAACACCCTACCCACTGTGCTACTGCTCCGTCCATACAATATAATTATATATAATAAATATATAATATAAATAAACTTTCATATGTATAATAAAAGTACATTATACTTCCTTTGATATATTATACCCAAAGAAGGAACTTGCTTGCGGCTGGGGGTGGAGGGGTAGAGTGACATGAGAAATTTTACTGCCAACTTGGTTTAACCTTCTTTAGCACAGAGGAGGGAAACAGAATCTGCAGTTGGGAGAGGATGTGGTGTGACTTCTCTGTCTTAAAGCAGAAGCAGTGACCCCACTCCCTAACCCCAAATTGAAACCAGATTCAAGGGTCAAAGAGAGTGTACAGGGGTAAAAGCACTTGCCATGCAGCAGCTGACATGGGCTTCAATCCCAAACAACACATATGTTCCTTCGAGCACTGCCAGGAGTGTTGTCTGAGCACAGGGCCAAGAGTGATGTCTGAGCACAGAGCCAAGAGGGATCTCTGAGCACAGAGCCAAAGTGAACCCTGAGCACCACCAAGTGTGGATAAAAACCAAAACCAAAGGAAAAAAAATAGAGGCAGACTTGAGGAAAAGAATTAGGCATAGAGAATTGTTCTGTAATCTTAGGTTTGACTTGTTTCAAAGTACTTAGCACTTGGAAGGGAAAAAAAAATAAAGCAAACAGTAAAAATAAAGAAAGCATAGATGGGGACATATGTGAAAATATGGGTTTGATCACTGGCACCACACACACAAACACAATTATTGATAAGATGACTGAAAATCCTTCTATCTGGAGTGAATACATACCCATTCACATAAAAAAGGGGATTTCTATGGCAGGTAGTTCCTTTTGCCAAGGAGAATAAGTTCATTTTAAAACAAATAGATAGGTACATAGCTCAGCCCTTTTAAAATGACAAATCAGAAATACAGATGAGATTTATTTATCTCATTTCTTAAGGAAATGAATGTATTTTATTCAATTTTGTGCAGATATTAGCAAACGGCATATTCAGTTTTGTTTTCGTTTCGGGGCCACACCTGGATGTGCTTAAAGATTACCCCTGTTTCTGCACTCAAGGATCACTCCTAGTGGGAACCATATGGGGTGTCCAGGATTGAAACCAGGTCAGCTGCATGCAAGGCAAACACCTTACCAGGTGTACTATTACTCTGACCCCCTGGAAAATAGCATACTCTAAGTAAACAATTCTTTTTTCAAGGTATATGTATATTTCTTTGTAATAGCACTTTTTTGAAGTATAATAGGTTTTATTTGGAAGTTGTGCGGAAGGGAGGGAGACAGTGAATTCTGTATATATATATATATAGAGAGAGAGAATTATATATAGAATTATAGAGAGAGAGAAAAGGAGGGGGAGAGAGAAAGGGAGGGAGAGAGGGAGGGAAGGAGAAAGGGAGGGAGGAAGGGAAGGAGAGAGAGAGAGAGAGAGAGAGAGAGAGAGAGAGAGAGACTTTCCAGAGTGGACAGAACACCCCAGCACACACTCCAGCATTAGATATGGAGGCATGAAAGTACACATCCCAAGAGGGGAGATTCGGGCGGCACATGTACTCGAGCACCATATGGAGTTGGCAGCAACACATGGGCATAGGCAGCACACAGTCTTGGGCAGCATGTGTGCTTTTAATAGTATTTTTATTTATTCTGAAATTAAATGTCCATTTAATAATTAATGCTTATAGTTTAGGTCCCATGTTTAGCAATACTGTTAATGCTAATTGTTTTGATGTATATGGTTATATCACCTTACCACCACCATCCAAGTTGCAGTGTACTGCAAGATTCTATCGTTTCTTACAACTTCATGGTATTTCATTATATATGCATATGTACACATATATATCTATATATCCATTTGTCATTGGACAACAGGTTGTTCCCATGTCCTGGTTATTATGCTCAGCACTGAATATAAGTGTGCCATATCTTTCCAAATGGATGCTTTTGTGTTTGGGGAGTATATGCCAAAGAGCAGAATTTCTGGGTCATGTGAAAGCTCACTTCTTAATTTTTGGAGAAGTATTCATAGTGTTTCCATAGAGGCTGACCCAAACAGCTTCCCTACCAACAGTTAACTAGTTTCCTTTCTCACCACATTCCCACCATCACTGGTTGTTTCCAGTCTTTTTGATGTCTGACACATTCTCATTGGCATGAGATGACATTTAATTGCAGTTTATTTTTGTTTGTTTTGGTTTGGAGGCCACCACACAGCTGTGCCTATGGTTTACTCCTGGCTGTGCTTGGGGAACCACATGGGGTGCTGGGGATTGAACCCAGGTTTGCTGCATGCAAGCCAAGCACACTATCTGCTGTATTATCTCTTCAGCCTCTATTTCATTGTAGTTTTCATTTGCATTTCCCTGGTAACAAATAACAATGAACATATTTTCATATACCTATTCACCATCCATATCTGCTTTGTGGAAATGTCTGTTCATCTCCTCTCCTAGCTTTTTGATTGGGTTATTAGATTATTTTAGTAGCAGAGCTTCATGAGTTCTATATATATTTTGGACATTCAGTCTTTAGCTGAAGTATCATGCGCAAATATTTTCTTCCACTCAGAAGAGTGTCTTTTAATTCTAGTTTGGATTTCTTTTGCCAGGCAGACCCTTTTTAATTTGATGCAGTGCTATTAGTTTATTTTCGTTTTTGTTGTCTTCAATAGTATCGAATAATTGAAAACATCTTTGAAGTCCAGATAATGAAGTGTTCTGCCTATATTTTCTTTACTGTATGTTATAGATTCTGGTGTAATACAGGTGTCTTTAATCCAATTTAAATAAACTTTTGTGTACAGTGTGAGACACAGATCCAATTTCAATTTTCATGTGGTTATACAGTTTTCCCAACCTTTTTTGTTGGAGAGACTCTCCTTGCTCCACTTCATGCAATCAGTTCATCTGTCATAGATTAACTGTCCATAAACCTGAGAGTTTATCCCTGGCTTATCAATCACTTGTATCACTTCCACTTGTCATTCCATTGATCTTCGATTTGCTCGAGCAGGTGCCAGTAACGTGTCCATTCGTCCCTGTTGCGTGCTAGTGTAGCCCAATGGTACCTGCTCATACCAGGAATACGAAGAGCCTCAAACCGTTTATTCAGGGTTTTGACAAAGAAGTCTGACCGTCTCGTTGGTGGGCAGCCACGCAGTCTTTTGACTTTGTGTGGAATCCAGTCAGTAACAACTCTAGTCCAGCGGTCGTCTCTGAATCGCATTATGTGTCCGGCCGACCTGATTTTCGATACCTTGGCAAATGAGACAGCGTCCCTGATTCTTGATCATTGATGGAGGTCGGAACTCCGGGTTTCTTCTCTCACTTGAGTGAAATGTGATATTCCAAGCATAGCTCTTTCGATTCCTCTTTGGGAGACCCTGTTCTCTTCCTGTTGTCATAGGGCCCAGGTTTCTGAAGCATATGCTAGTGCAGGAAGATTGGTAGAGTCGAAAAGAAGTGCCTGGAGCTGGAGATTCTTTGCCCTCTTAACAACTTCTTGGACATTCTTGAAGGTGTTCCACACTGCTCTCTTCCTCCTGCGCAGTTCTGGTGCCAAGTCCTTCCCCCTGTTGAGTTCTCGACCCAGGTACATATAGCTGCTTCATGTGTAGGGAGAACATTGGGAATGACATATCCATCCTGCAGAATTTAGTATGTGGGCAGGTGGCCGTGGCTATCAAAGAGATCTGAGTAGAAGTCATGAATAATCCTCTCCATTGCCCTTCTAGAAGATGTGATAGATACATCAGGACATCGGAGGGCAGTCATCTTGGTATTATAGTTGGCAAAGGATAGGCGAGCACTGCGAATACTTTTCCCAGCTTCTGCCGCATCGGCCAACACTGCTGCTCTTCTCTCTTTGAGTCTTCCTTTATCGCTTCTCTAGCCTGAGGCAACCAGTCCATTGTATTCCTTGTCGATGTTGTCAATGATGGCACCTTCCCACATTGCTGCAATAGTGCCAAAAAGCTCCCAGTTGGTGGTCATTCTGGGAGTTCTCTTCTTAAACTTCAATTCTGCAATCCTTTCTCTCCGCTCTATGAAGTAAAATTTGTGCACGAAGGAGACAGTGCTCCGATCCCATTTGGAACGTTGGGAAAACAGCGACATCAGTCAGGTAAAACTGTTGATTGAATATGATACGGTCAATTTCATTGTGGAACTGTCCACCAGGAGACTCCCATGTCCAACGTTTAGATTCAGCCTTCTGGAACTGTGAGTTACTATGGATGGTCTTTGTCAACATGATGAACTCAGACAGTGTCTCACCCTGTTCATTCCATTCTAGCCCATGTGTCTGGATGTGGAGTTCTTCGGGTGACCTTCTTGGTACTATCTTGGCATTAAAATAACCGACAATGATCTTATAGAAGGTTGGTCTTCTTTATAGAACTTCTCTAGCTGCATATTGAACCTCTCAATTTCTTCTTCATCGTAGTTGGATGTTGGTGCATAGATGACGAAGATAGAAATTGCTGGAAGTGAGTCACATCAATTCAAGCGTAATCATCTGATTTGGGTTGTTAGGCATTCGAATGAATCAATGCTCATAGGCAAGTTTGTGTTGACAAGGACACCGATGCCACCAATGCCTCTTTTATTTCATGTTCCGAGGAACAGTTCTTCTCCAGTGTTGAAAATGGCATGATGTGACTGATGCCTTCTCATTTTGGTCAGACCAATGATGTTGTACTTGATCTTCTGTGCTTGCATCATCAGGTCCTCGATGGATGCTTCCAATGCCAGCATACATGCATTGAAAGTACAGACAGTCATTTTAGTCCTTCTTTGTTTTGGCAGTTTAGTTTGTCCCTGAGATTTTATCAACCTCTTCTTGCTCATCTTTCTTAATGCTACCATACTGGGGACTCTTTCAGTGTCAGGGGAATGAGGCCCATTGTTGTTACTGTCTTTGGCATATGGAAGACGCCGCTGGTAGCTTGCCAGGCTCTGCCGTGTGGGCAGGATACTCTCGGGAGCTTCCCGGGCTCTCTGAGAGGGATGGAGGCTTTTAGGGCAGCCTCTAATCACCCTTAGAGGTGTTATCATGGTTCACACCATATTTGAACCCCATCAAATATAGTGCAGTAAATATGGAAAATGGGTATTAAGTGTCTTACGATGTGCCGAAGTCTGGAAAGTGGCCTGGAGTGTGGCAGTGTCTGGGTAGTGGAGGTAGTGGAGGTCGGCCGATGAGGTATTTATCTGGCGCTGGTAGGGTAGGTTGTCTGGGTATGATCCCTGGGGTGCTGGAGATTGGGGGAAGTAGGCAGACGATCCCTGTTTCTGGGTCCTGTTGAGCCTGGAGTCCAAGGTCACAAGTCCAAGGCTTATCAATAAGGCTTTTTAATCTTAATATTCAAGAAGGAAAGAAAATATGTTTGGCCTCCTGTGTAGTGACTGCCAGGCTGGTAAACTGCAGTGGGTTAGATACTGGAAGAAGGAGCAATGTAATGTGACAGCTAGAAAAAGAAAACATAGCCAAAAAATGTGAAGAAGAAGTATACTGGAGCTTTTCAGGCAGTTAACAAGGATGTTACATTTCTGGATTTTTATAATGTGAGGACTTGCTGACTTCTCAAAAGGTGCCTCTGCTGTGGTTTCGTTTCTCATTCTATTTACATCGATATGTAATTCTGAATGTGTAATTTTATATTCTTAAAAAAATACTACATCTCAGCCAAATTGCAGTTTCTTCTAACAGGAACCAGCAAATGTGGACTCACCTCTGTTGGGAGCTCACACTGACTATCATTCCAGCATTTCACAAATGTCTTACATCACAGATCCTGGTTGAAATTACATAGTCCTTTTAGTGCTCTGCCTACTATGACATGAAAAACAATAAATGTATCTCAATTCAGAAAATGAGAAATCATGATCATAATTTTCAAATTATTTTTTCTTCTGTATTATTTAAGTAGACTTGGCTAAATTAAAAGAGTGTGTTTTTGTGGGGGGAACGAGTGATGGTGGTTACAGGGATAAAACCAGGGCTTCAAACATGCAAGGCAGCCATATCCGTGGCTATTCAATTAAAATATTCTTAATACAATCCTGTTGACAAAAACATGAAATGGTTCAGCCTCTATGAAAAACAGTATTACTTTAAAAATGGAAATATCATATGATCCAGTAATTTCACTCTGAGAAAACGAAAACACAAGTTCAGAAAGTTATCTGCAACCCCTACGTTCACAGAGGTATATTCCCAATAGTCCAAACATAGAATGAACGCAAATGACATTTGGAATATGATAACGAGGAAAGAATAAAGACTAGTAGGTGCCAGAATAAAGACAACTGGTATAAGTAAATGAATATCCCTTAAGAAACAAAACTGCACTAGTCTATAGGACAAAATGGATGGACTGTGGGATGATTATGTTAAATGAAATTAGTAAGGATATTAAAGACCAAGTTCTTTCACTCATTTGTGAAATGTAAATTAATAAATCAAATGAACAGGAGAAAAAAACAAAACCAACTCCTGGAATTGTCAAAAACTATGGGAGTTACCAGAGGTGGGAAATAGGAGATGTGAGGGTCGAATGAGGAAGGGTGTTTTTGGTGGTGGATTGGCAATGGAACTTTGGTGGCTGCTATGGTGAACCCTATGCACTTAGTTACAGAGGCCCTCTGCTAGATCCTGAATTTCTGTATTAATTAATTAATTTCTACATTAATGATAAGTCAATGAAAAGGGGAAACAGAAATTGTTCCCCAGTAGGAAACAATCACTTTATAACTAAATTAGGAGTAATGAAACAATGTTTAAGGAATTGCTTACACAAGAAATATTCCAGGGGATTGGGTGAGAGGGGCAGGAGGGATACTGAGATCATTGGGGCGTGGGGAATGGGCACTCGTGGAGGGATGGGTACTTGAGCACTCTATGACTGAAGCACAAGTACAAAAGTTTGTAAGTATGTAACTGTACCTCATGGTGATTCATTAATAAAAAAAAGAAATATTACATGCATTTCTGGGCTGCTTCGGAGATGAAACTGAGTGATCCTATGCTGACCCAGATGAACTTCAGGGGTTCAACAAAAGCCAGAAAGAACATAATATTTCTGAACATTATACTAACCAGAGTGCTCTGTGTAGGGCTGGCTGGGAGAAAAGAGCTGTTAGAGTTTATAAAATCAACAATACACAGCATGTGAACTAGTAGAAAGTGCATGTTCACTAAGCATTTAAAAACCTTGTTCATTGTAGAAGAATCTATAAAATATATCATACATGTACAGCAGGGATTACAAAATCTTTCTAGAGCAAGAAAGTTTCCAACATTCACAAATAAACCTTTGACTTTTTTCCTTAGCTCTTTTGGTGGCTGCCTTAAAAGTAAACAACTCAGAAAGTAGATTGAACTTAGTACTGAATCAAGACAACTTAAAAATAGAAAAATTACTCATTTCTCCTATCAACAATTTAAAATTCCCTTTCTTTCTCAGAATAATAGACATACAGATCCATAATTTGTAATGATTAGATAAACTGAAGATCCAAATTCTACTGAATTAACTAACCTATGGATTTCAAAAAGGTAACATAATACATATAAGTATATACATCTCCAGCAAAATACAGAGCAAAGTCCATAACTAAATCAATTTTTCTGCAATGAAATGCACAAAGATTTACTCAGTATAAATAAAACTTATATATAGTCCTAAGTCATTTAAAGTCAGATCTTGCTCTCAAATGAATTCAGGTCAACTGAGATTTTGCCATTATATAAATTAAAAATAAAACCCTGCAGTATTTCCAAGCTCATTTTTTGTAATATGGAAATATAGATCAGGGATTGTGAGCTGTATCTCCAGAAGCTCTCTGTATTTCTTTTTTTAAAAAAAAATTATAATAGGAAGATAAATCAATTGATTTTAGTCTCCTAAGGTCTGGTTAGCTTTGTTTTTATTTGGCTTTGCCCTTCTCTACAAAGCCCAGGACTTTTCAAAGTAAATCATAGCAGAAACAACAGAAGGAGCTACTGTCCCCTTGGGGGTTTGGTAGTGGTTGCCGAGAGCAGCCTCCCTCCTCAAAGCTCTACTGAGAAAAACAATCTACTTTTTTTCTAATGTAGCATAGGGTCACAGAAAAAGGAGAAAAGTGATCTTGCAGAATTTATAGATGGGAAACACTACCAGAAATCATGTCTCTAGATAGCAAAGCAGGGCCCATAAATACTGACGGCTGGAGAAGGGGCTGGATGGAGCCTGTTGAGGATTCTTGCAGCACAAGTGCTGCCATTGCCATTATTCAAAATTCAGACCTCAGAGACAAGCAGGGCTCCAGGAGCTGCATGTAAACAACAGCATTTCTTGTAGAGTGATCATAAAGTTATGAAATGGATGTGATCTGGCTACTCAGAACACCCAGTCGTGACTCACACAAATTTTAGCTGGAGCAACACATTTGTTCATCTCTTCAAGACAGATAAAAATGGGACCATTAATTCAAGGTTGTAGTGAATGGAAACAGAAGTAGATGAATGGGGAACTTTTGAAAGGAGCTTTTAAAATAGTTACGCATTGTCAATTTTAGGAGATATTACATACCACTGTAGGCTAGGGCATTCAGGAAAAGGACTTGCCTCATCTTATATTATAAGGACATATGATGAGCAACATAAAGATATTGTATAAGCAATTCCATTGACCTAGTATCCTTTTTAAAATGACTTATTTCTAGGACAGTAGAGACAGGGCCAGAAATATTGCTCCATGATTGGTAGCCTGTCTCATGAGCTGGGGGAGAAGGCAGCTGGAATAGAGAAGGGATCACTAAGTCAATGATGGTTGGAGGGAGAGCTTGGAATGGGAGATGTGTGCTGAAAGTAGACAAAGGAACGAATGTGATCAACTCTTAGTATCTGTATTGCAAACGATAATGCACCAAAGTAGAGAAGGAGTATAAGGGAAATTGTCAGCCATAGAGGTAGGGGGAGGGGCGGGATGGAGGGAATACTGGGGACATTGGTGGTGGAAAATGTGCACTGGTGGAGGGATGCGTGTTCCATCATTGTATGACTTAAACTCAAACATGAAAACTTTGTAACTATATCTCATGGCGATTCAATACAAAAAAAAGGTGACTGATTTGTGAGGACAGAATTACTATCTAGGGAGAAAGTCACTCTCAATGCACCTCAATTCACCAGGAAATACAGGAAGAGTTTATTTGCTCCTTTGCAATGCTTTAAAATAAATCTACCTCAGATAAATCATAGGTCGGTTGTTATGCAAATTACCTGTATTTTTACAGTTTTACAAGCTTCTATTTAAATATTTTATTGGAAGCAGCTGGAATGTTTATTTCCTAAAAACACTAATGATGGAGACAATAATTAGATTATTCTTTTTTAAAAAATTCCTTCACTACTAAAAACAAATCCTAAGAACATTAATTCATTTGATGCAGTATTAAAAACAATCCACTGTAAGGAAAGCAACATTTGGTAATATGGCAAGTCTCAATTTGTACCTGAGGAATAGTACCTAAAATAGGAATTCCAGTCTAAGCCTACAATGCTATAATTTACAAGACAACTTTTTAAAATATGATTTTAAGTTTTTGTCTAATTCCTCTCCAAGTGCAAAAATCCTACATTTGATAATGCTTTATTTGGAAATTTATTTGGTAATATGGCATACTGATATAAATTTGTTCCATTAATTTTGAGATCACTGTCACTGTCATCTTATTACTCATCAATTTGCTTGAACAGGCACTAGTAACGTCTCCGTTGTGAGACTTCTTGTTACTGGTTTTGGCATATCGAATATGCCATGGGTAGCTTGCCTGGCTCTGCCGTGAGAGTGAGATACTCTCGGTAGCTTGCCATGCTCTCCGAGAGGGGCAGAGGAATAGAACACAGGTCAGCCATATGCAAGGCGAATGCCCTACCTGCTGAGCTATCGAGATATTGCAAAAGATATAATCATATTTGTTACCTTAGTAAAATATAATCATGTTTGTTAGCTTAGTATTGAGCCAGCTTCTTGCTTGATGCTCTGAAGCAAGTACTTTATGTTAATCATTACCTACCTGTACATCTCTTATGCACAAAGTACTTAGGAATGTACAGTTCAAGAAGGGGGGGAATTTACCTCGGAAGATGAGAATTTGACTCCAAGAGGTCTATTTCCTCAATTCTCAGACTATGGGTGAAGTTACATGCATGAGGAAGAACTGTATACGAAATGCTGTTCTTGGATGAGAGACAGGGTCACCCCAGCCCATTCAGGCGTTCTCTTTACTGTTGTTCGCATGTCTAAGGAGCCTACACATGCTAAAGCAGGGCTGTGCTAGGTTTTCATAAAACTCGGTGACTGCATAGAGATGGCAGCTCATGCCTCACTGAAGTTCAGGGTCTGGAGCCAAAGAGGCAGCAGCGTGAGTCACGAAGAAAAGAGAGGGAAGGGAGAAGTGGTTACTGTCTCAGATAATGCTTTGTGGCAGCCCAGGCAGGAAGCATCCCGGGGCCTCTCAGTCCCCAGTGACAGGGATGGGAATTGTGACTGAAAAGAGCCCACAGATATTACTTTAATTAAGAACAGTTCCATTCCACAAGAGAAAAAGCCTCAAATTACTCTTGGATCTGTCAAGAACAAACAAATTAAACTTTGGTGTCTGATGACGAAAGCCAAAATACATCATTATTTAATTAATAGCGGTTGTCAGTTTAGAGAAATCCTAAATGTCCAAAAATCGTCAGCAGTCACTAAAGTTGAACATAGCAATAATTTGGATATAAAAATCTAGGGTTTGTGTCTAGACCACTGTTTTGCCCAACAAAAACTACCCTCGGGGAGAAATTCAGCATATATTTAGATGAAGAAACGTATTTCAAGGACAACGTTGCAAGAAGGAATATTCAATGGAAGAAAATTTTCTATTTTAAGTATCTGCTAAATCTGATTTAAGGATTAAGAGAGATCAAATAAAGTAGAACAATAAGAATCCTCAAAAATACTCTGTGCTTATACTAAAAAATATGCTTCCTTAAGACTTAAGACTTGAGAGAGTTCTTTCATAAAACGTTTAAAAGGGGCTCAGTTTTAAATGCAACTCTTCTTTATAAGTTTTATACACTTTTATTTTAAAAATTAATGCTACCAGTAATCACATTTTGAATGACTATTAGTAAACAGGCTATTGGATCAACAATGCTTTCTTTCAAAGTAAGTGTGACAGCGGATGATTTATTGTACTTAATATATTTTCCCCTTAGTCACGTCCTTGGCTAAAATCCCCAGACCTCATGAGGTGACTCTTTTCAGTTTATGGCAGATGGACAATGACCACAGGATATAAAATGAACAGCTGTTCTCCCTTTTGTACCTTTTCCCTTTCTAACCTATGCCTAATTCCCTCATTCCCAAAATACTTGTATTTGTTCCCTTATACGGCCACTCCCATCAAAAGGTAAAAGACCAATTTTATAGAATGCCATGACATTTCCAACCACTTCTGCGTGCCCATGTTTTTCAGGTTCCTTCCCAAATTCACAGTACAGAGCTTTCACCAGAGCCTATGTGGGGGTGGGGGTGGAGGGACACAGAAAGGGAAGTGCAAAATGTGCAGATTTTGCCAAGTTCCCTGGCAAGCACCACTCCTCTCCCCGGGGCTGAGGTCATACAGCTGAGACCCGGAGCGCATGCCTGGCTGATTTTCAAGGAGGGCTAATTCACACGGTAGGCAGCAGGTGTTATATGCTCTCCCTTGCCCCCCCCCCCATTGCCCCCCACTCTCAGCCTCCCAATCTAAGAGACTCAGTCTTATCATGCTCGCTGCTGTTCTCGCTCTGACCTTTCAGGGTTTCAGAAGGCCCCTACCTTGGCCCCTGTAGGAAGTGGCTACTCTAACCATTGTGGCATTCATCCTCGAGGCAAAAACTTTTGTCAGTGTCCATACAACTCTTGTCAGTGTACCTCCCGAACAATGAGGTTCTGTTTCTGCCCCTCCTGGCCTCCCCGAATTTCTCGCAGGTTTCACTCTCCTTTGACACTCTGCATCCCTTAATAAGCCTCTATTGGGTTCTTCTCACAAGCGGACAATCCCCCCTCCCCCATTTCCGCCACACCTAGTTGACAATACTCTTCAAGGATGGCCAGTGTCTTAGGTTTCACTGTCCCACACTGGATAAGGCCCACTTTGTTATATATAATCTGCATAAAGATTTCTCAGCTACAATAATCCTCGATCAAAGGTCCTTGAAGGGTAAAAATGTGAACTAGTCAATTAAGATCTAGTTCTAATATTGTCCATAATTCACTCAACACACTTCCTTGCTTCAGCAATTAAGAACACTCTAAAGCCTGAGAAACCCATAGGAAGCATCACTAACTTCCTTTCATAACTTCGGGTTTAAACTCAGTTCAGTTCTCACGATGGCCACTCAATACCCCTATCACAAACCACAACACCCAAAAGGAGAGAAAGAACAAAATGGAATACCCTACCACAGAGGTGGGGTGGGGTGGGGGGGATGGGATTGGAGGGTGGGAGGGATACTGGGTTCATTGGTGGTGGAGAATGGACACTGGTGGAAGGATGGGTTCTCAAACATTGTATGAGGGAAACACAAGCAAGAAAATGGGTAAATTTGTAACTGTACCTTCACGGTGACTCACTAATTAAAGAAATAAATAAATTTTAAAAAATTCAGTTCAGTTCTTAGGTACTTAGTTTTGGTTGAGAATAAAAAAACCTGGTAATAGAGTATAGTTGGGGGAGGGGGAAGAGCACTTAGCACTTGTTTGTCTGCTAAAAGGAAGTCAAATTCCGAGACATGGCAGGGCACTGAGTGATATTTTTTATCTGATAAAAAGATTGGAAGGCCAATGAGTTTGAAAGCCTCTGAAGAGAATTTTCTTCTTATCCTGTTCTCCATTACATCCATTTTACTAGAAGTTCTCAACAAATAGTAGAATAGTAGGATATGTTGATAATGAATTACTGATATTACTATTTCAAACTTCACCAAGGTGACAATAACTTGACAATTTCAAAAGGGAAATGGCATACTACTTAGTTTCAGGCTACATTTTAACTCATGTAAAGATAATTCCTTATTTAGTTACCAGTTTTAATAATTCAAAATCAAAACAGTAACATCTTCAGCAGAAAATCATGCTTAGCAGAGGTTTATAATATTTCCAAGTATTTCCTTTTATCACTTAAAAGTGTACATGAAGTAGGATAAGATTTCAAATAAAGTTAATTTAAACTGGCCTTTAAAAATTCTTGGTGGTGGAATATGTGCACTGGTGAAGGGATGGGTGCTCAAGCATTGTGTAACTGAGACTTAAGCCTGAAAGCTTTGTACCTTTCCACATGGTGATTCAATTAAAAAAAAATAAATAAATAAAAATAAAATAAAATAAAAATAAATTACGGGAAAAAAATTAAAAATAAAACCATTATTAATGTTTTAGGATACATATGATCAATTTCATGTACATTACTAAAAATGGTTATTTTTAATAAATGATGCTGTACTTCTATCCATCACTTATAAAAAATTATATTTTCCATGAAAAGTAATAGGTCAACTCAAGATGAAAAATCATGGATACTTGAATTATAATAGTCCCAAACTGTCACTTTCTGTTTTGAGGGGCGCATACCAAGTGTTACTCAGGGATCGGGGTCACTCCTAACTGTATCTACTGTGATAATACAGATCTGATGGGTTAATCCAGAGTTCATGAAGTGATGCTGTTTAGGCCCAGACCACACTGGTATTGCTGAAAGAGGGTGTGCAATGGCAGTTTGAACACTATAGCCTCACAGAATAATGCATGAGTTTACCCTCTAACCTATTTCCAGGCCCGTAAATATTAAATAAACTAAATTTAGAGCAGAGAGGTTTTCCCTGTTATTTTCAGTGTTTTTTGGTTAATATATATCTTCAAAGATTTAAAAAAATCAAACCATAAGTACATTTATTAGAATGTAGCACTGCACAGTAGCACTGTTGTCCTGTTGTTCATTGATTTGTTCAAGTGGGCACCAGTAACATCTCCATTGTGAGACTTGTTGTTACTGTTTTTGGCATATCGAATACGCCACAGGCAGCTTGCCAGGTTCTGCCATGTGGGTGGGATACTTTCGGTAGATTGCTGGGCTCTCCGAGAGGGATAGAGGAATTGAACCCGAGTTGGCCGAGTGCAAGGCAAATGCCCTACCCGCTGTTCTGTCACTCCAGCCCACCTACTCGAATATATTCTACATATAAGAATTTACATTCAAATGAACATGTATTTTGCCTTCTAAAGCATATATGCTGATTTTACCAAAAAATTTCTAAATTTCTGTTTTTTTAAAATTCATGTTTGTCATATGCTAGTTAACCCTGACTTTGTTAGTGGCATGTTTAGAGATTACCATGTGTTCAAAAGGAGTTTTTATCATTTCATAATAATTTACTTACCAACAAGACTAATTCTTGAAAAAGAGTAGTCTAGTTTATAAAGTAGTATAGTTAGATATATTTTAATAGAGTATAGAGAAAACAAATAAGAATTCATAATGGATATAGAGGGCTTAATTTTCCTTCACTATGAAGTAGCTGTTCTAAGAATCTAAGACTTCGCAATTGAATCAAATTCTAAGTAATTAAGATGCTTATGAATTAGTCTTGAGGGAAAAATTGCTTCCCTTGTAGTAAATGCCATAGAAGCCTCCAATATATGACATTTTATTCATTGTATCTAAGGAAAAAAATGTCAGATGTCTATTCTTTTACAAAGAAATTCTCCAATTCAGAAAGAAGGGTGACTTTAACTTTTATAACTATCTAGTTTTTTTTATTTCTAAAGTAACTTCATACAGAATAAATGGCTCTCATTTATCTCTGAGACTGTAGCACAGATGGTACATAGAAGAACAATATAGTTCTCAGGATATTTCCATATCTAAAACTGTAAATATAAAACATTTATGATTCAATGTCTTTTCTCTCTTTGATGATAATTAAAAACAAATAAAAGGAGCTGGAGAGAATACAGAGCTTAAGTTGCTTGCCTCTTATCCTGTCAACCCTGGTTTGATCTGCAGCAACACACATGATCCTCTGAGCAAAGCCGGGGGTCACTCTCTGAACTCAGGGCCAAAATGGCCCTTGAGTACTGCAGGGTATGGCTCCCAAACCCAGGACAAACAAAGAAGCAAGCAATAAACTATACACCCCACATACACAAAACTCCCAAATCTTAAAGACATTCATAAATACAGTTAAAAAAAGGAAAAGATAACTGTTGCAGGCAGATAGTTAGGATGCCCTGGTAATGAGGTTTTGGGAAGTAATAAAACTTAAGAAGAAATTGCCCAGCCCTGAAGTATACCATAGACATGAGGACCACACCACTGGGAGGTGCATATTCTGAGGTCTGTAGAAATAGAGAAACTGAGTCACTTCTCAATTGCAGAAATCCTCCAGGTCAAGACCTTTGGAAGAATTATGTACAACCTCCTTGAAAAAAGGTCATTTGAGGCTTGCTTGTTCTTCCAAGCCCTGTTCTCTCCTGAAGCATATGTCTCTCTTTCTCTCCCCTCACATCTTTCTAAGTAATTTTTTTTTCATTAAAAACTAACTTGCTTTACTCTTTTGCCTCCTCCGAAATTCTTTTCTGTGAGGGAAGGCAATGAATCTGGAACACCTGTGGTGAGGTTAGGGCTGATTTTCCTGCAAAGAGCAATTCCTTGCTCCAGTTTGAGTCCATGACTCCCCAAGAAATCAGATGGCAGAGACCATCTCCCACGCTGTGCAGAACAAGTGAGCTTCAGGGGCAGCTTGACAGCTGCCTCCTGGGACTGGAGGGCCTTGACCATCCAGGCCGATGGAGTGCTCAAGGCCATTCCTGTCCCATGCTAGGCATTCCCCTACTGGCTGAGGTGGGGTCAAGCAGAGAGGAGGAGCTCTATTCTTCAGTCTACCTCCCTTGCTCCCCACTCGACCAAGCACCTGTGATAATACTAATTGTATAAATTACAAACATCTATTCTAGCTAGTGTAATAATATCATCATGGGGCTGGAGTGATAGCACAGCGGGTAGGGCGTTTGCCTTACATGTGGCTGACCCGGGTTCGATTCCCAGCATCCCATATGGTCCCCTGAGCATGGCCAGGGGTAATTCCTGAGTACAGAGCCAGGAGTGACCCTTGAGCATCACTGGATGTGACCCAAAAAGCAAAAAAAAATAGCATCAGTCAACACATGGCTATAAATTTTGTCTACTGGCTTCACTAAAATGCAGTTTTTGGTGATTTTTTGGATTCTCTCTCGGTCATCTTTTTTATTGACTGAGGTCCTTAGATCACCTCCTCAAGATTACCTCTTGGCTTCAGTGTCTACATCCCATCAATATAGCACTTGGTTATGGACTCTTAGATTGGCTCAATAATAGCTATACGTCACTCAGGCAAAACATATTTATAAGTGTCTATTCAGTTTGAGTCCTGGGCTAGGGGTGTATCATGATTGACAAGATAGATTTCCATCCCAAATCTACATTTTATAATAACTCTACATTTTATAATAAGCATTTGTGAATATTATTTATAAAGAAAAAATTTTATTTTAATATAGTAAATGAATGTTTTATTAAATTAAGTCAAATCAATGGTTTGAGGATCTTCATGTTCCTGGAGCGAGCAGACACCAATGGGCTACACTAGCACGTGACAGGGACAAATGGAGACATTACTGTCAAATCTTGAGCAAATCAATGGGCAATGGGATGACAAGTGATACAAGTGATATTAAATGAATCCTTATGAACTTAAACAATAAAATTTTAGAATATGCTTTAAAATAATTTTAATTATAAAGGCATTATATGCTTATTATAAAATGTAGGAGCAAATAATTATTTGTTTTTCATGGCATATGTTTTAGAATGTTCTACCTTTAATCTTTAAATGAAAGATTCTTTATAAATTTCTAAATTCTTTTTCTGTTGTTTTTGGCCACACCAGGTGATGTTCAGGGCTTACTCTTGCTTCTGTGCTCAGGAATCACTTCTGGTGGGGTTTGGGGAACCATATGAAGTTCCCCATGGTGCATGAGATTGCTATACAATCTCATAGGCCCTAAGTCTACTCTTACCATCATTGCCCAAATAATTTTTATTAAAAACTTAGTTCGCTGTATTTCTTTATTGTTCAATACCAAAGGACCGGAGCAATAGCACAGCGGGTAGGGTGTTTGCATTGTACGAGGTTGACTTGGGTTTGATTCCTCCGTCCCTCTAAGAGAGCCTGACAAGCTACTGAGAGTATCCTGCCTGCACAGCAAAGCCTGGCAAGCTACCCATGGTATATTTGATATGCCAAAAATAGTAACAAGTCTCACAATGGAGATGTTACTGGTGCCCGCTTGAGCAAATCGATGAATGAGACAACAGTGCTACAGTGCTACCAAAGAATTCATTTTGCTTCTCTATGTTGCCTGTTAAGCAAGTTAAAAAAAGAATGCAATCTCTGGAGATGAAGTTTTTAGATTGACAGTTTTATCTAACACTTTCATAAGCCCCCTGATCAGTCCTTCTGCTCTAGGGGTCATACTCACTCCCATTTTTGTTTGTCTTCTTTGGCTTTGCCAATGACTCATGTTCTCAACTTCCAGGGATTTTTCCTTTAAAGAAGCCTACCGAATTTCTCTACATTGCAAGACCTAGGTGGTCTCTTTCACCATAGTTATTTGTACATATACTTATGTCTTTTTATAACAATTCAGCTCTTCACTAGATGCGTCACAGTTCCTACACACACCAGTGCCTTCTACTATCCCCCCAGACCCTTAAATTTTTTTTTCAATTTTTGCCATCCTATAATTATAGAGAACTCTGAGTACACAGGAAATATTTATTGGAACTTTTATTAAGAATGATAGCTACAAAGCATCAGCATCACTTTCCTTTAGACCTAGGGTCCTTTCCGGGAAAACTGAGTTGGAGGTTTGCAAATGGTTTGCAAAGGTGTCATATCAAATTTTTCTTCCTATCCCACAGGAAATCTAAAGGAAATGGGCTGATGGCCTTAAGGTGACAACTATAAATTCCAGAAGCTAAATCTAATAAATCAAGTGAAGACGGGAACAGATCGATGCCTTAGTACAGCAATGGATCTTTCATTGGAATAGAAAAATGAAAAGTTCTAAGAACATTTTAGGACACTTTACAATATGATTTTTCTGTTGACAGCCTAATAAATTTCAACTTGCAGAAAGGCATTTATTCAGATGCTTCCACTTTTAAAGTCATTTGATTAAATTCACCTATATTAAGGCATACACATAGACACACACACATCCATGCATGCAAATCTACATTTTTAGAAAAAGTTCTGCAGACACTGCTGTTAAACATGTCACAAGAGCATAGAATTGAGACACTCCTTAGTAACTAAAAAATTTCTATGTATCTATCTGTGAGGTTAGTTGAGATTCATGGAAAAATATTTGGCTATAACAGAAAATGTTCATGGAGCAATATAGAAATATCAAAGCAATAATTATTTATTAACCTTATGAGTTGGGGTTATATGTGTATAATTATGAACATAATTCATCATAACTCTGTAAATATTTATGAAATTTACACCTGGAACATCATGATATCTAATGGCTTTATTTAATAGCTTATAGCATCTCCTAAAAATAATACTAAACCTGAATTATCATACTTAACTACATTGTTGGAAAAGATTGGGAGATCTTCATAATATAAAATAAGCATAAACTTGAATTATGTAAAATGTTATTAAATAACATGATCAGACTAATTTTTAAACTGAGTATAAGTTCAATGACCCTTGGCCACAATTACTACTTTGATATTTGGTTACTGTGGGGTTTACAAAACTCAGGATGAATGCATAAAATTATGGCTTCTTTGAAATTCATGTGGGTACTTCTATTTAGACTTTGCACCATCCATTTAAAAAATGATGCTATTTGTAACGACCATAATGAGATAGACAACCTATTCTTAGAAGATATGTCCACTATCCTATCTCTACCACACACACACACGCCATGTAGCCACAATATTTGTCAGTATTTTGTTTCTCAGTCACCCTAATACCACACAGTTCTTAAGAATATTTTTATTTAGTTTGGGCTCACACTGGGCAGTGCTCAGGAGTTACTCCCAGCTCAGACTCAGCGCTTGGTGGTGGTGGGGGGGTCACTCCTAGCATTGTTCAGAAGTTTATGTGTTGAGGATTAAATTTAGGGCTCCAGCATGCAAAGAGTGTATTCCAGCCCTTTAATTAAGCTATCTCTCCACCCTGTAAGAATTTTTATCTCAATGCATAGTAAGAAAATTTGCCAATGTTTTCTCTACACAACAGATGACAATATATTTTAGTAATCATTTTGGCTTATTCTCAAAACACAATATATCAAAATTTCACTTTTAATTTTAAAGTTTCTACTCAAAACCATAAAAAAAAACAACTGTTACCAGCAGTAGCTGTGGTTGTGTGTGCATGTGATTCCAGGGCTGAACCTGTATGTGCAAGACATGTGCTCTGCCATGCCACTTGAGCCACAAAAAAAGCTGCCTTCTGCCCCCAATTTGAGATCTATATCTTTCCTAATAGCTGGATTTGTTACTTGTTAAGTATTCTAATCCAGATTTTAAATTCATACTTTGAATATAAAAGGAACCCCCTCATCTGGTTCAGTCACTTATTTGCATCCAGTCCCAATAACTAACACATGGCATTTGTTTGAATTTTTGTGTCTCAGTAATAAATTCACTTATAATTCTTCTTTCTAGGCCTTCCCTTTTTAAAATCAGTTCTATTGTTCATGGTTAGGTACTACTGATAGGCAAATAAAGAATATTTACTATTTCCTACTTCAAAAAATAGAACATTTTCCTTTAAAACTAATTTAACGTCTAGATTTCTTCTACCTCAAATAAAACTCAAATACCAGGGTGCAGGGCATACATTTAAATAATGAATTCCTTTTCACTCACCATACCTGTGATAATAGCCTATATCAAAAAGACTGTCTTGAGGATGGGAAGTGCACTTGCCTTGTAAGAGACTGACACAGGTTTTGTTTCCTCTGCCATCCCAAATCCCATGTACCCTGCATCCCATGTGGTACCTGGAAGCACTCCAGGGCTAAGTCTTGAACGCAGAGTTAGGAATAAGCTTTGAGTACCACTGGATATCCTACCTCTACACCCACAGAAAGTCGACTCTCTTGGGGACTGGAGAGAGTGCAGAATTAAGGGTCTGCTCTTGCATGTAGATCCCCAGTACTAAATTCAGTCTCCTGGGCACTGCCAGGACATCCCTAAGCATTGCTGGGAGTGATGAAAAACAAAAACAAACCAAAAGACTGTCTGGGACAACGGAATTTCCAGGTGGTGCCAAAAAAAAAAAGAACTCTCTTATACATTGTTAGTGAGAATGTCAATTCTTCTGTGGAAAACAGTACAGAAATTTCTCAAAACATTAAAGTCAGAATCCTCATGTAATTCCCCAATTCCACTCCCAGGTACCTACCCAAAGAACACAAAAACAGTTACTTGAAAAGATATATACACACACCTATGTTCATGCGGTGATATTTACAACAGCCAAAATTTGAAAACAAAACAAATGACAAAAATGATGAGTGACAATGAAAGTGTGGTATGTGTACAGTGGGAATATAACTCAACTATAAGAAAAAATGAAATATTGCCTTTTATGACAATACAACTGGAACTGGAAGGGGTTGTGCTGAGCAAAATAAGAAGGAAAAAAATACTGGGTGATCTTATTTATATTTAGATAAAGAAACAAAACAAGGGAGCAAATTCCAACTAAAATAAACCTTTAGACTCTGACCATGGAACTGAAGTGTTCATGGTACGAGGTGGAGAGTTTATGGTAGGAAGGGCAGAGGAGGTGGGGGAAGTGGTAGAGGACACTTTCTTGGTGGGTATGGAGTAGTTACAATGTACCCTAAGATTTGCAAATAATTTATACTCCTGCCAGCCAATGTTGCCTCATAAAAAAGATAAAGTGGGTTATCTTGCATTTGTTAATGGTTTAAAATAATTAGCAGAAGTTAATATTCATCCTTCCCGCAAAAGAGTGAAAATTAAGACACAAAATACAGATAAAAGGTCACTTTCCTTTTATTTTCTACTAGGACTTAAACGCCAGCCCTCACACATGTGAAACATGTGTTCTGCCACTCACTCAAATTCCTGGGCCTTCACTGACATTTTTTATATTTAAGTATTATGAATCTAAACAAATTTGTCTGGTTAAAATTCTCAAACTTGCTTGCCTGTTGTGCTAGAGCACGTAAAAGTATTCCTGTAGCTCAATTTCTGAAATATGGACTTAATTCTGTTTAATTATGAAAGTATTATATGCTTATTATAAAAATGCAGGAGACACTTGCTAACAGATCAAAGAAAATCCTCTTATGAAAGAAAAACTCTTTGGGCTTTGCTGATGTTTTTCTTATGCTCACATATGGGCCTCCGGATTGTAACTTGTGTTAGACAGTATGATCAATGTGAGAAGAAAATAACCCAAACTGTAAGTAGGCAATTTTAAATAATTTCTGTAAAAGCTAAAATGCATCACACTGACTACAAAGTGACAACCTCATGACTTGAGACAAGTGCTCTTACACACCATCAACTGCTGGGCTCCTGGCTGTGAGAACACCGGTTTGCTGTTAGGACTGGAAGGTTACTGAGGGGACTGTTGTTTTGCTAATGACGGCTCTCCAAAGACATGAGTGTGAAAATGGGGGCCACAAGTGAAATGCTGTCCACACCAGTCTATTGGGAGAGGCCAGAAGAAGTCTGCATGCTATGTGAACAAGATCAGTACAAAGTTAGATCCTACCAGAAGGCAATGCTTTTCTTCAATAGAACATTCCCCTTGAAAATGTGTGCCTGCTGTTTATTAATATATATCCTTGAAAATTAAATTAGAAAGCAGAATAGTCAAATGATACTTGATTAAAAGGCATTTAATTTTACTGAGTGGTTTGTATATTTTTAGTTCTACTACAAAACCATCGAACAGAAATGTTGCAAGACATTTTTTGTTATCCATATCTGAATTAAACATAGATGTCAAACATGAAACCCTAATTAGTTTCTCGGTCACTAATAACTATCTTTTTCACTACTAGTCATTAAAAGCACATTAAATTTAATAGATTTTATCTTAATATGAGCCAACCATAGCTAGCAAAGTAATTCTGCCTTAATAGAATAATTCAATGCACTTAAAGTACACACGTAGACCACTTTAAGATTTATCTGTGTCATTTTAGAATACTACTGACTCCTAGAAAGAAGTAAAAAAATGTGTGTAGCATTTAGTTCTTTCACTTTTAAAATGTTTCAAGTAATGTGCTTCAAAGTTTAGAGTCTTTTCTAAACATGAAAACATCTGGTACTATAATCTTGATTGCAGAGTGTGATTAAAACAAACATTGTCAAGTTGTATTAGTACAGTTGCTAAAAACACTTACCAATGGAAAACTGGAGGACAGAAGCTGTGGTCGTATTTAGGCCTGTGGTAATCTAGAGAAAAAGACAGGATTGAAAATCAAATAAGATAAAATAAAAAAGAGAAAAAGGCAAAGCAGAAGTGATGTATTTTGAGCTCAGAATGAAAAGAGGAGGAAAAGAGGGAGCCATTAGCAGAGATTACGTTTACACAGGGTTTAGCTTATTATTTTTACCAAGATGTCTGAACACAGATACTATTCAGGTTTCTGTCGGGAACACCCCCCTAATGTCCTGACTTAGGCACTCATAGCACATTTCTTGGTGTCTGGTTGAAAAATGCTTCAGTGTAATTTACTCGGCAGTTATGTGAAGAAGCTAAACACAGTCCCCTTTACCACTTCATCGTCTCCCTAGCAGCCTACAAGATGTAAGACTCAAAAAAGAATGTCAAAAGCAGGCTAGTAACAACAACTGAAAGGCAACTAGAGGGTAAATGGGGAGCATAAGATAATTTTGGAAATTAAATGCAGTTATACCAGTCAAAGGTACAGCATTTCTTTGGGAAATTATGAAAATGCTCTAAAGCTGATTTTGGTAATTAAAAAAAAAAACTTTTGCAGATTTTTTTTAAAAATTAATTAAAAGCCCTTGAGTTCTTTAATTATTTCTCAACAAAACTGCTGTTTCTCTGCTCCCTTTCCCCCAGCCAAGTGACTAAATTATGGGTTCTAGAAATATCTTTTCAAAACATTTCTATTATTTCCCCTTAGTTTCATAAAGAAGCATGGCTGAATAACATTCCTCCTTTTGAAAGATAAATAACACCTTATTTACATTAAAGTAGTTTATTTATTCTTGCAGGCAGTGACTTTGACCCATGTGAAAAATAAAGTTCTCATTTTCAAGGACTCTCTTATTGGTTTCTTGATTCTGTATGTTCAAGTGTGTGCTGTCTTCGAATTGTATCATTTATTTTTCCAAATTAATCTTGTTCTTTTGGAGGTGCTTGGACAACCTTGAGGTGCTGGGAAATTAAAAGCATATACTCCAGCCCTTTCGTCCATCTCCCTAATCAAATTATTTTTTTATTCTTCAATTCAAGTAAGTCATTTTAGTCTGTGAAGTAATTAAATGCTTATATCTAATAGGCTAAAAAATAAAAGGTTTTTGATAATAGTGCAACTGTGACCAGCTGAGGGAGAACTTTTTTTCTCCAATCCTGTGTTCTTAAATCTTCTTAAATCATCAATAAGATGCCAAAGTATAGAAAATTAGCATGAACACTAAATGAATCTGAAGAATTCACTGCACAATGAGGCTTCTTCATTCCGTCTCCCCTGCCAGTTTTTACTGAGTTTTTTTTCTGTCCTAGCTCAACCCCCTTGTGTCTAAAATGCATTTACAAATATGTGAGAATAATTCAGCAAATAATGTATGTTTTTATTTTTTATTTTATTATTTTTTTTAAGTATAACAGATTTTATTTGGAAATTTTGAGGAAGTGGCGGGTGGAAAGGGGGAGAGGCAGGGCGTTGGGTAGGGGTGGAGAATAACATGCTCCAGAGAACAAAGGCTTGTCAAGAGAAAAGAAGCCCCAGTACACATCCCGGTGGCATTAGATATGAAAGTATAAAAATACACATCTTAGTAAGGGTGATATGGGTGACACAAAGACCTAAAATCCTCACCTGCGAGCTCTTAATAAACTCTTTCCCTGAATTCTATTCATCTCCTCTCCTCTCATTCACTCTCAACTGGACCTTTAAAATGTGATGGAATTGAACTCAGGTCAGCAAGTGCAAGACTAGCTGAATTATCTTTAATTTAATATAATGTATGTTTTTAAATGGAGAGCAGACTAAAAATTTCACCTTAAAGTTCTCACAGTGCACATTTTCTCTTAAAGAAGCAGGGAAATGATTTCCACCTTATCTTGATTTTAGACAAGCAAGATGAATGAAGCTAGATGCCTCCACCTGAAATACGGCCCAAATAAACATCGGCGGGCTGCAGGCACAGTAGGAGTGAGAACATAAATGCAGGGGAGCCCGTGCATTAGCACAGATCACACTTACTTCTTTTGGCTCTGATAGAAATGAAATGGCTAATTCACAAAATAGAGATGTCCTTCTTGGCATTTTAAAAGATAAAAATGTAAAACAAAGGTAAAAGTGTGCACTCATTAAGGTTTTTGCCTATGGTCTAACTTCAGTAAGAACTGGATTTATGAAAGCAAAAAGGTGATATCTGGGGGCTGATAGCTTTCATAACTTTCATCAGTTCTCATGCATAATGTTTTGACTCAATTCAGTTTTAAAGTTTAAACAAATATTAGGATTTTAGTAAACAAAATGACCTGTTGGCTGACGACTTAAATTATTCACTTTTCATCTTATTGATCTGTGTTCTGGAAATGCATCTGTGTTCTGGAAATGCATCTTGAATATAATACATTTTTAGCTCCATGTATATAACACTGAATAAAAATTAACAGAATTTAGAAGTTGTTAGTATATAAAACGTGGAGGTGATCCCCATCACTGTCAATAATCTTCATTCTATTCCCTTTGTCTACAAAACATGCATTCATTTGTTTCACTTGCATCACTTGTCATCCCATTGCTCATTACTTTGCTTGAGCGGGCACCAGTAACATCTCCATTTGTCCCTGTCTTCTGCTAGTGTAGCCCAATGGTGTCTGCTCGCTCCAGGAACATGAAGAGCCTCAAACTATTCATTCAGGGTCTTTTTTTTTTTCGCTTTTTGGGTCACACCCAGCGATGCTCAGGGGTTACTCCTGGTTCTGCACTCAGGAATTACTCCTGGCAGTGCTTGGGGGACCATATGGGATGCCGGGGATCGAACCCGGGTCGGCCGCGTGCAAGGCAAACGCCCTACCCGCTGTGCTATCGCTCCGGCCCCTCATTCAGGGTCTTGACGAAGAAGTCTGATCATCTCAAAGGTGGCCAGACTTCATTCATTATAATGAAATATTTATAATGGAAATATAAATCTGTTTTTATTCAGATTGAGATACTTATTTTGCATAGTTTTTCTCTTTAGTTGAAAGAGTCATTTCACGTTAATTTTAGGATACAATTAAAATGTGCATTGGATATATAAAGCTAAATATACTGTGATAGTGTGAAACAACTAGGATTAAGTCTACATGAGATTGAATTAACTAGATCTTTAGGTTTTTATGCTATGGAAATGTGTACCTAGATATTATATTTCCAGGTATTTTAATTTCATTCTAATCAGTAGATACAAAAAAGAATTTGCTATTTCCAAAAATATTACTGAATGAAAGAACATTCCATAATAGACACTTGTTCCAAGCTCAATTAACTAGTAAAAATTTAATTTTGCTTTAAAGTTTATAGGTAATTAATTCAGTCATGTTACATTATTTAAAACGTACTAAAAATCTTTTTTTTTTAAGAACTTCACTATCAAAGTCACGTTTGTCTGTAGGAATATTATAACACTTTGTGAGAGTTGAATTATGAGCACCTATTATTTTAATTTGCATCCAATTAATTCAATTTGTGTTCTAATTTCAACTAAAACCTTTTCAATTCATCAATGTTCTAAAGCTCATATTTTTAATAAATTAAATATATCCATTGCCATGAAAGGGCATTTAAGCAGTATATGTATACGAACCATGTTATAAAAGTTAATTGACTCACGTTTTGATAACTAAATCTTCTTGAAAATTGCTTATACAGGTTTTTGTACCCCTTTTATTGTAACAGCCAGGGGTTTTTTTTGTCAGTTTTAAATTTAATGAATCTGAAATATAATATGTATCACTGAGGTGAAAAACACAAAGCCTCATGATGAAACAAATGCAAGAGAAAAAAAAGTGTAGTGAAGTTCAAGATGCCTGCTCGAACAAATCAATGAGCAATGGGATGATAGTGACAGTGACAGTGACAGTGAAGTTCAAGATGAAAGCAAGAAATAGAAGAATATAAAGTTGCAAAGAAGCAGAGCCAAGAGGATAAAATAACAATTCCTTTTTATTTTTTTAAATTTATTTTATAAAGTAGCACTGTCATCCTGTTGTTCATCAATTTGCTGGAGCGGGCATCAGTAACGTCTCCATTGTGTGACTTGTTACTGTTTTGGGCATATGGAATACGCCACAGGTAGCTTGCCAGGCTGTGCCATGCGGATGGGATACTCTCGGTAGCTTGCCGGACTCTCCAAGAGGGATGGAGGAATTGAACTCGGGTTGGCAAACGCCCTAACCTCTTGCTATCACTCAATATTTGATTACATTTAATATTCAAACACCAATCCAACCACCATTACACCTTCCCACCATCATATTCCAGATGTTTCCATCCCAAACCCCAATCCCTGCCCCAATGCAGAATTGAAATAATATATTTTGTATTGATTGTTATGAAAAACCGCTGAAAATACTACAAAAAAGTATCCTTAGAGGAAAGACTGAAGATTGTTTTATTTCACCCGGGGGCCATTAAGCCCTTCTATAAGAGATAACTAACATGTTGTTAAAGATTGAGCCTTGTGCCTTGTGTGCTTTATATGTGTATATATATACATATATATACACACACACATATATATACATATATATATATATCAAATGTGGTGCAGTATTCTTGGAGTATGGGTAGGGTATGTCCTACAAAATGTTGCGTGGCTGCAAATGCGGCCACTTGGTCCAGGAATAGGTTCACTCGTGGGTGAGGCTCAACCCAAGCATGTGGAGAGCAGCTGTGAGCATGGCGGCGGTTGAGTTCTGGAGGTTTTTGTCTGCTGGGACTGGGTCCCTTGGGGCGGAGAGGGGTCTCACCCACCCCCAACCAGGGCGCCTTGAGTGAAACAGCCTGGTGTGGGTGTCCAGTTGGCATGGTTATGGCGAGTGTCATGTTATGCTCAACAATTGCTTTTAAAAAGATCATCTCCCTTTTTGGGGGGGAAGGATTTTTGGGACTTAAAATTTTTTTTAACCAAAGTTCTGTGATTTACAATACTATTATTGGTAGTTTCCTATACACATACATGGTTATCGTCAGTGTTTATCCTTTTTTTTCTTTTTGGAAAGTGTGATAGCTCAGTGGGCTGGAGCAATTTGCACACAGCACAAATTGGTTCAATTCCCAGCACTGCACGATTCCGTGAGCACTGTCAGAAGTGACTGCCAAACACAGAACAGGAGTAGCTACTGAGCACTGCTGGGTGTGCCCACTAACAACTCTTCCCCTTCTAAAAATAGAACAAAACAAAAAAGAGTGAAACAAATGTAGTCTTCATGCCAGGATGTATTGAGTGACAGCAACAAAAATGTCTACTGGACATGTGGGAATGAGAAGTGGCTGGATTGCTTTCAACTTAAAATATTCACTTTTCATTTCATATATGACCAAGAACTCACTTTTTAGTCTAAACTAAAAGAAAGTAATTTGTTTGTGAATAATCTTGAACAAAAGATCTTAAAAAACTTTTTGCTTTTCAGGGGCAGGAGAGATAGCTCAGTGGTCAGTGAAGCATGCTTTCACTTGAAACCTTCAAGTTTAAACCCTGGCATAGCTGAGTGGGGTCCAAGCAGCTCCACATCCTCAGTCCTACCACTGACCACCAGGTCTGGCTAGCCAAGTGTTGCTAGCAGTGGTCACCTCTAGACCCCATGTCACAAACCAAACCAAAAAAACCTCATTTTTCAGAGTGCTTTTACACTTTAAAATGTATTCATGTTTATCTGTAGATAAGAAATGAAGTTTTAAAATGTGATAAAACTGCTCATCCAACATTTTTAGCTTGCAAAGGAAATTAAGCTTATAAATACAAAAATTTTCCAAAGAAGAAATTTTTTAGATATGTTCTAGGTCTAGATTCCATATATGTCATAGGCATATATGTCATATTCCCAGACCATCTAGTAGTAGTGTTATACTATGTTAAGTGAGATCCATTGAGACTTCCAACGCTATTGTTGAATTACTTAATTTTTCATTTTTTGAAAATTCTTAACCTAACTCTGGTTGAAAAGCTTTTCTCCAGTGCAATTCTGCATTTGAAAATAAGATTTTAAAAAAATCACCTCTCCTAATTTTGAGGTATTTGTGATAGGTCTCATAAAACTGCAAATTTTCAACAGAGCTATTGCAGCATAAGAGAATCCTTGTTGACCAAAAAAAAAGCCCAGTAAAGATAATATATTTGGAACAATGTTCATAAATAGAATATACTTACCAATTCTCTTGGACCATATGGCTCACAGAAGGTGACAGCATTGCCATGCATAATTGCACCACACTGTTCCCCAGTCTCACAGTTGTTACACTCAGCCCTGTGGGAACACAGAATACATTCCTAGTCTGAGACCCAGAGTGGTTTACTGCTCAGATAAAGAAAGAAGTAATTGTTACTCTTACTTGGGTAAAAGAAATATTTTTACAAAAGTAATGATATTCTTATTTTGTCACAAGTTAAAGAAACATAAAGCTAGAAAGATTTTAACTTAAATCAAGTTATTTCAGTTACTCTTAATCATGAGAAATTTACTTCACCCCCCCAAAATTTAATTTTTTTCTTTCCTGTAAAATGAGAATAATAATATGACAGAAAACTCGCATTGTTATCATAAAGATCAAGTGAGAGGTTATATAAAGCAGAGCACAGAAATAATTTCATAGAAGTTACTTAATTATGGTGGGGGAGGCTTATTACCGACAATTAAATATATACTAGTTTCAGTATAGGGATGTTTGAAAATATTAAAGAGAATATATATTTACATAATAAATGTAAAATGTTTATATCTGAAATAATGTTGCTTTACAATTTTTAATTCTATTTCTTTTGAGCTATGATGACTATGCTTAAAACAGCTTTCCTCGGGGCTGGAGCGATAGCACAGCGGGTAGGGCGTTTGCCTTGCACGCTGCAGACCGGGGTTTGAATCCCAGCATCCTATATGGTCCCCTGAGCACCGCCAGGGGTAATTCCTGAGTGAAGAGCCAGGAGTAACCCCTGTGCATCGCCGGGTGTGACCCAAAAAAAAAAAAAACAGCTATCCTCAAATAAATATGCAGAGCTAAAAAATGCTATGCTAAGATAATGGAATCAGAGGTCATTTAACCTATACATTGATATGAAATATATAATTAAGAAGATTTTGCATTAAGACACTAGCCTTGAAAATAATTTAATTAGTTGCTCTGTTACTACTGTAAAATGAAATGGCTAATTAGAACATCATATCTTCAGCAGAAATTAGAAGTATAAATATTGTAACTTAGACTTTGCATAGTTACACTTAATATTTGCAATGTTCTGCATTTTGACATTCCAACCTGCAATCATTACATGCCTACTGTGTAGAAAGAAAGATCTGTGTTTGCTGTCTGAACCTCAAACAACATGAGAACTGTATTTCATGTACAAAACATTGTAAGGAACTTGCGCATTATAGGCGCCAAATATTCTGGAAAGGGCAGGCACTATGCCCTCTGATTTGGAGATCACAGCATTAAGGCATTTCAGCTGTTTGCTAGTTTCAGAAAAAAGAAGATGCAGGAACTCCCACTCAAGTAGGAAGAAGACAAAATTATGAAAAGATATGAGGCAGCCCATAAAGTCAATAGGCAAAATCACAATAAGTAAAAACAGAGTGAATAAATGAGCTTTTAATAATATGTGTATTTTATTAAATAAATGATTATCCAAAAATTTTTAGCTATATTCTTACAAAATATGATCACCAGCACAAAAACCATTGACTAAAGTAAGTAAATAATTCTGTACACGAATATCATAAACTTTAGCACTATTGTAAGCATGCTACCTAAATGATGATAAAAAATTTAAATGTAAAAAAATTAAAAAACAAGCCAAAAAACATTTTTTTCAAAAGAAATATAAAATTATCAGATAAGGTATTTAAAATGCTACCATCTCATGGCATCATAAGTCTTAGCAGAAGACTTAAATTTCCTTTTGATAATTGTGAAGCAAGATTCTAATAAAATGTCCTTGATATTAGAAGAGACATAGTAGTAACTTAATATGTAAAAACAATATAGCTTTTGTTCACCATTCAGTTCTTAGCTCATTGCATTTCAAAAGTATTTATTGAATAACTGGCTACCATACAACTTCATGAGCAACTACTATTAAAGCCTTAGATCTAAAGCACATAGAATAGTGCCTGGCACATAGGAAATATTATGTAAGCATCAGCACCCAAGCTATCATTATTATGTATGTTTGCCATTTTCATCCAGACCTGAAGGTGTTCCCCTCACAGGAACTTTCCCACCTTATTAACTTATCACTACTACTTTACTATTCATAAAACTATGATTATTTTTCCCAAGGGTGTGTGATTGTCACAAACGTATAAGAGATAAGGCCAAAAGTTATAGATGGATTTTAACTCAATGGTAGATTAGGATTTTTTGGTTTCCAAATTACTGTGAAATGGTTTGAGAGTAATATCAACTTTTGAAAATAATAAATTAAAGGAATGTTCAATGACTGACTGTTCATCCAATACCAGTTCAATTTCTGGCAGAATATTATTACCAGGTTCATCCCTGGAGGCCCCTAAACACAGACAGGGTAATCCCTGGATCCACAGGGCCTGAGCAGCACTAAATCCTATGCTGATGAGCTGAAGAATCACTGGAAGAGGCCCTTGGCCTTTTGAGCACTGCTTGGGAGTTTCCCAGCATAAAATAATAAATAAATCCCCACCACTGTTGGGCGGAAGAGAGTACAAGAGTTAAAGTACTTGCTTTGAATGTGATCGACCCAGATTCAGTCCCCACTGTGGCTCACTCTGAGCACCACCAGGTGTAGTCCTGAACAATTCTAAGCATCATTGGCTCATCCCATTAATTTCCAGCATCACAGGGCTGGACCATATCCTTGGGCCTTTGCACTGAACTACTGACCCAGTTGGCCAAAACTCGCTATGAGGGACCTCCATATCCACTGAGCACCCCTTGGGAGGCTCACGAGAAAAAAGTGTCACTGTTGGTAAAAAAAATCTTAGACCTGGTGTCTGAATTCACATAGCAATCTTTTTTGCCTACAAATATTGATCAGCAGTTTCCCAATCCAACACAATATTCTCCCTATAAAATACATGTTACATGTTTTCTTCCAAAGTGGTCTAAGATTCAGTACAGTCTAGATATCTATGTATTATTTAAAGATGATTCTACCACAGGTGACTGAGGCCCAGCATTAGAAAACAAGTGTTTATAGGATTGAAGAGCCATTTCGATCTTGTAGAACAACAGAAGTAAAAGAAATCAATAAACAAAAAAATCAATAAACAAAAACACAAACAAAACCCAAAACCTCCCCATTTGGCTCACACTACGATAGCACAGTGGGTAGGGCATTTGCCTTGCACGTGGCCGACCTGGGTTTGAATCCTCCCTCCCTCCCAGAGAGCCCGGCAAGCTACTGAGAGTATCCCACCTGCACAGAAGAGCCTGGCAAGCTACCCATGGCATATTCGATATGCTAAAAACAGTAACAACAAGTCTCGCAGTGGAGACGTTACTGGTGCCCTCTCGAGCAAATTGATAAACAATGGGATGACAGTGCTACCTACAGTTCTACCACCTCTACACTTTAAGGTAGCCAAGCTCTGGGCCAGGGCTGAGAAATGAGAATGGCAAGGAAGTCGGTGATAGGGATGAGGAGAAAGAATATAAAACACAGATGCAATAGAGCACAGGTAACTGTATACATTAAAACCACAAGAGCCAGCACTACTGTAAACATGTGAACCAAATAATTAAATCCAAACCATCATCTTTCTTACAAAAGGCTGGGTGAGGAGAGGTGGGGGGACCTGGGGACACTGGTGAAGGGATGATGACAGTGGTGATGGGTTTGGAGCTGGGACATTGCATGCCTGAAATTTGTTATTCACAGCATTGAAAGTTAAGGTGCCTAAAATAAAAATGTAAAATACATTAACATAAATTTTAATTTAACATCCTTTTCATGACATTTAAGGATTTAACATTATTTGCTCACTGGGTTGCTCCCCTTGGGGTGACAAAGGCTTCACCAAGGACTGATGGCAATTTCCTGCCAAGGCCTTTCCAATGTCCTTTGTTTGAATTCCTCACTGTGTGATTGGGTTTGTCAACATAATTTATTTTAATTTGCCCTGAATGCCCATCCCTTTGGGGGGTCAAATCAAACTCACACGTAACTGCCAAGAGCATCATATAGTCATACATCACTCACTCATTAACTCTTATATTTCACACACTTGTGTTGAGGACTTATAGGTATTATAGTAAGTTTCAGTGATAAAGACAAATAAACTATTTTTCATCCAGGCATTTGTACTCCAGATGAAAAGGCAGTGAGAAGCAAATACACAATAACAGAGGAGACTGGGACAGAGATGTGGCTCAGTGGGAGGACACAGAACTCACATACATGAAGACCTGCATTAGATCTAGACAACCACCACTGGCATCAAAAAATTCCCCAAACCTTATATAGGTTACTAATATAACCATAATTGCTACATAGTTCTTTCTATGTTGCAGATAAGCTAAAACCCACTCAAAGCTCTCAATTTCTTGTTGTTGGTGGTTTTTGTTTTGAAGTCACACATGTGTTGTTGATTTTTGTTTGGGGGTCACATGTGGGCTATTACTGGATCTGTGCTTAATAGTAACCCCTGTTAGTGATCTAGGGGATCACATATAGTGCCACAGATTCAAATCAGGGTCAGCATGATGCAAGGTAAGCACTTGATCTGTCTGTGCTTGGTTGTTTTTTTTTTTTGTGTGTGTGTGTGTGTGTGTGTGTGTGTGTTTCTTTTTGGGTCACACCTGGAGATGTACAGGGGTTACTCCTGCCTCATGCACTCAGGAATTACCCTTGGTAGTGCTCAGGGGACCATATGGGATGCTGGGAATCAAACCCGGGTCAGCCGAATGCAAGGCAAACGCCCTACCCTCTGTGCTATTACTCCAGCCTCAGCACTTGATCTCTCTGATCCCTCAATTTCTTTTTAAGTCACCATCAGAGTCCTTATTATACTTATAAGAAAATTGAGTTTCTGAGAAATGAAGTATTTTTTCAAAATCATACTATTGGAAAGGTGACAAAGTTGAATTTGAATCTAGGCTTTACTAATTTCAGTTCCTGTAACATTCCCCATTGCTCTGCAATTCTTATGATAGGATGATGTACTGATCGTGATGGCATCTAATTCAGACTGAGAAAATAAGGGGAAAATCTCTAAGCAGTTGGTCCTGAATGAGAAATAGGAACTGTTTCAGGAAGGATAAAAGTAAAGAGTGGGAGAGGGAACCAAGAACACAGATTATGGCATACAAGTAGAACACTCAGTGTATTTAAAACCATTGACAAAGTTGTAGGCACTATTCTAGGAGCTCCACAAACAATACCTTAATTAATTAAAGTGATATATCTTTCTGGGTACCCAGCCACCGCCACGCTCCAGGCCGCTCTCTGGACAATTGGGCCAAATCTCACGCACAAGTGAAGCCCCGCAAAACCAGGTAAGCAGAACTTTGCGACCTTGAACTCTAGGTTCAAAGAGACCTGGAAACAAGATCCTCTGTCTGCCTCCTCCAATCTCTGGCATCTGAGGGAGGGGTCAAACCCAGACGCCCCACCCTACCTAAGCCAGATAAATACCTCACTGGCCGACCCCCACTACATCCACTACCCAGCCACCACCACTCTCTAGGCCGCTCTGCCACACCATAAGACACTTAATACCCATTATTCCTGCACCATATTTTATAGGGCTCAAATTTGGTGTGAACCATGATAACACTTCTAAGGGCAATTGGAGGCCGCCCTAAAAGCCTCTGTCCCTCTCAGAGAGCCCAGCAAAGCTACTGAGAGAATCCCGCCTGCACGGCAGAGCCTAGCAAGCTACCCGTGGTGTATTCGATAAGCCAACAACAGTAACAACAATTGGCCTCATTCACCTGACACCGAAAGAGCCCCCAATACAGCAGCATTAAGAAAGATGAGCAAGGAGAGGCTGAAAAGATCTCAGGGATGAACTAGACTGCCAAGACGAAGAAAGACTAAAATGATTGTCTGTACTTTCAACGCATGTATGCTAGCATCAGAAGCATCCATCGAGGACCTGATGGTGCAAGCGCAGAAGATCAAGAACGGTATCACTGGTCTGACCGAAATGAGACGACATCAATCACATCACGCCATTTTCAACACTGGAGAAGAATTGTTCCTTGGAACATACAACAACAGAGGTGTCGTTGGCGTTGGTGTCCTTGTCAACATGAACTTGGCCATGAACATTGATTCATTTGGATGCCTAGCAACCTGAATCAGATGATTACGCTTGAATAGATGTGGCTCACTGCCTGCAGTTTCTATCTTCGTTGTCTACACACCAAATTCCAACTATGAATGACGAAGAATTTGAGAGGTTCTACATGGAACTGGAGAAGTTCTATAAAGACCACACCTTTTACAAGATCATTGTTGGTGATTTTAATGCCAAGATTGGTCCGAGAAGGTCACCCGAAGAACTTGCATTGGGACACACGGCCTAGAATGGAACAATCAGGGTTAGAGATTGTCTGAATTCATCATGTCGACCAAGACCATCCATGGTAACTCACAGTTCCACAAGGCCAAATCTAAAAGCTGGACATGGGAGTCTCCTGGTGGACAGTTCCACAATGAAATTGACCACATCATATTCAATCGAAGGTTTTGCCTGACAGATGTCCTTGTTGTCCCAAAATTCCAAACGAGATTGGACCACCATCTCCTTCGTGCAAAATTATACTTCACAGATTGGGGAGAAAGGTCTGCAAAATTTAAGTCTAAGAAGGCAACTCCCAGAATGACCACCAACTGGGAGCTCTTTGGCACTATTGCAGCAACGTGGAAAGATGCTGTCCTTGACAACATTGATGAGGAATACAATCGACTGGTTCAGCACCTCTATGACTATGCGAAGAATGCCGAGAGTGAGAAAGCCACAGACACCTGTCTTCAGAAACTCTCGAGCTCATTCGTCAACTTGGTTTGGCATGAGCCTCAGGCAACCACAAACTAACGTCCAAGCTCGCAAAGCTGTGCAGAGAAATGATAAAGGAAGACCTCAAAGAGAAGAGAGAAGAGCAGCAGTGTTGGCCAGTTCAGCAGATGCTGGGAAAAGCATTTGCAACGCTCGCCTATCCTTCGCCAACTACAAGACTAAGATGACTGCCCTCCGACGTCCCGATGGATCTATCACATCTTCCAGAAAGGCAATGGAGAGGATTATTCACAACTTCTACTCGGATCTCTTTGACAGCCACGTCCACCTGCCCACATACCAAATTCCGCAGGATGGATATGGTGTTCCCAATGTCTTCCCTTCTGAAATCCAACACACCATTTTGTTGGTAAAGACGCGTACAGCACCTGGTCCGGACAAGGTCAGACCCGAACACCTGAAGAATCTGCGACCAGTACTCATCAATACGCTGGCTCAACTCTTCACATGATACCTGTCTGAATGCAAGGTTCTGTCTCAGTGGAAAACCAGTAGGACCGTTCTATTGTACAAGAAGGGAGACATCCACGACTTCAGCAACTATTGCCCAATCTGCCTGCTGTCTGTCGTCTACAAGTTGTTCACTCGAGTCATCCTTAATAGAATTGGCAGAACACTAGACAAAGGACAACCATGTGAGCAAGCCAATTACCGAAGGGGATTCAGCATGATAGACCACATCCACACAGTGACCAAACTCATTGAAGTTTTGCGAGAGTTCAAGATGCCCCTCTGTCTAACGTTCATTGATTTAAAGAAGGTCTTTGATTCTGTTGAGACTGAAGTGGTCATTGAAGCCCTAGCCAAACATGGTATTCAAAATCAGTATATCAAAATCCTCCGTGAGCTGCATTGTGGATTCACCACCAGGATCTCACCATTCTACAAGAAAGTGGTCATTGATGTAAAGAGAGGGGTGTGGCAAGGTGATACCGTTTCACCGAAACTCTTCAGTGCCACCCTGAGAACATCATGCGATGACTGGAATGGGAAGGAATGGGAGTGAAGATAGATGGTCGGCAATTACACCACTTCTGCTTCGCTGATGACATCGTTCTCATAACACCAAACATTAGCCAAGCGGCACAAATACTGGCCGACTTTGACCATGAGTGTGGAAAGGTCGGATTGCAGCTGAATCTCAACAAGACAATGCTCATGAAAAATGAACTAGTCCCTGACACTCCATTTGCTCTCAATGGAACGAACATCTCCAAATGCAGCAGTTATGTATACCTGGGTTGAGAAATCAACATGAGGAACGACTTGGCGCCAGAACTCCGCAGGAGGAAGAGAGCAGCGTGGAATGCCTTCAAGAGTGTCGAAGAAGTGGTAAAGAGGATGAAGAACCTCCGACTCCGGGCACATATTTTCAATTCCACCATTTTTCGTGCACTAACATATGCATCAGATACCTGGGCCCTATGCAGACAGGATGAGAACGCTACTAGGATATCCCAAAGAGGAATCAAAAGAGCTATGCTAGGAGTATCACGTCTCACTCAAGTGAGAGAAGGAATCTGGAGTTCTGACCTCCGTCGATGGTCAAGAAATTAGGACGCTGTCTCGTTTGCCAAGGTATCAAAAATCAGATGGGCCAGTCATGTAATGCGATTCAGAGACGACCGCTGGACTAGAGCTGTTACCGACTGGATTCTATGGGACGTCAGAAGACCTCTTGGCCGCCCACCAACTAGATGGTCAGATTTCCTCATCAAATCCCTGCATGAACAATTTGAGGCTCTTCCTGTTCTTGGAGCAAGCAGATATCACTGGGCTGCACTAGCTCGAGACAGGGGTAAATGGATACATTACTGGCCCCGCTCGAGCAAATATAAGATCAACGGGACGATAAGTGATACAAGTGATACAAGTGATATATCTTTCTCTGTATTTTGATCCTCTTGTAGAGTATTACCCCCTGAAATTTAAAGGCATTTAATGATAGGTTACACAGCTTATAATTTCTAAAACCAAGATTCAAGACGCTGAAGCAATAGTACAACAGTAGGGAATTTGCCTTGCATTATGATCAATCTGGGTTCAATCCCTAGAATCCCCCATGATCCATCGAACCCACCAGGAGTGAGTCCTGAGCACAGACCCAGGAGTAAGCCCTGAGAGCAGCTGAGTATGACTTCAAAACCAAATCAGACCAAACAGCCATCCCTACCCCACTCCCTGCTACTCAGGCTCCTTGTTTTCTATTTCTAAAGCCATGAGACAAATTCAGCTTTTAGAAACATTACTCTAACCAATAGCTGGAGACAGAAAAGAAAAGGCTATTGACATAATATAAAAGGATATTAAAAAGTCTTGAAATAAGGTAGAGATGGAGAAAAGTGGTTCTACTTAGAGTATCATTATTCAATAAAAATGTAACATGAGTCATATTTGATGTTCAAGTTTCTAATGGTGATCTAAAAATAAACAAGCAGGTGAAATTTATTTTAATAACATTTAATATTCATATGTAATTAATATTAAATTATTAATGATACAGTTCTCACCTTTTATACTGTTTTCAACACGTGGGTGTATTTCACTTTTACAGTACTTCTTTATTCAGACTTGCCACACTTTAAGTGCTCAATGGCCAGATATGACTAAAGTCCACCATATTGGATAGCATAACTCCAGCAAATTACAAGGTTTGGGAACTGACTGAGCTTTCGGTTACTGAAAACTAGAGCTGATCAATTGGTGATGATTGCTTACATATAACTCTATGTAGTTATATGTACTGTACATAGTGCTGTTCAATACTCATAGTACTATTCAATATGGTAGCCAGTAGTCATGTATATATGGTTATATATGTAAGCTTCAGAGAAAAGGGATGAGCATAGACGTGGTAACTGAGAATAGCTGAAATCACAGTAATGCATATCACTGGTGTCAGGGGAAGAGAGAAAAATAGAGAGGGAGAATCAAGGAGGTCTAAGAATTCACCTTGGTAGAACATTGATATTGTTCTGGTTTCGGGAAAACTCTAATATCATATAAATTTTTCAGTGTTCATCAATCCAAGTCCCTCTCTGCTTACTTTTCATGAATATCAGGATTCATTTCATGTTCCATAAACTGTGCTGCACATCAAGGAAACTCTTCTAGTAGTGCAATGTTTTTACTATAAAATAACATTCCCGATACTTTTTTTTTCTTTTTGGTTTTTGGGCCACACCTGGTGGAGCTAAGAGCTTACTCCTCGCTCTGCACTAGAAGATCATTCCTGGTGGGCCTCGGGGGAACTTTATGAGGTGCTAGAGAATCAAACCTGGGTTGGCCTCACATGCAAGGTCAGCATCCTATCCACTGTGCTATGGCTCAGGTGCCAATTTTCATTACAGTTAACATTGTCAACTACATGCCTGCCATTATCATAAAAGAAAAACGTCAACTAATGGTCAGGGCTTCCCAGATGAAAATAGCGATCCATGCTAAACAGAGAAGATGAGCTTGAAAAAATATACAGCTGTAAATAAACATTCAGCCACAAAGTAATTCCTGGTTCAACTGAGAATGTAAAACAATACCTCAGTGTTCCTCCAGTTCTAGCCTCTCTTTTTCAGAAGACATTAACAATTTAACTTGTTTGAACTGAGTTATATACTTTTCCATCAGTGGCTGTTCTCTCCTAAGATCATGAAGCCTTGGAAATCCTACTCTTCCTTGATGGAAAAGTTCTACAAATTCCTCAGAACTGGGTTCAATTAGCTGGATAACGAGCTGTCCAATTCTCTTTGGTTTGGAGAGGGAAAAATGGTGCCGTTTGTTCCTGACATTTAAACTGTGCCGTCCCAATTGAATTTATTCAATTTTCTCATTCTCACGAGTAAATGATGGGCTTTGTAGAGTTTGATAGCACAGTCTTCAGAGGTTTGTGGGAAGAAGGAAGCTTTAAATAATCCCAGTTAAACAGACTTTTGTTTTTCAATTTAAAAAAGGAATGTGACCTCCCCAGCTAGGGATTAGAAATGAGTACACTTTCTCTGCCAAATATTAAAAGAAATCCTGAATATCTCTCTAATCTAAGAAAGCTTTCTTCCTTCTACTATTTGTGAATATGAAAAATAGAAAATAAAAATATAACAGATACCATGATATGTAAGAGTTGCCCATCTTAAAATATATTCTGTTGCAAGCAATAGATTAATATATATATATGTATATTTATCTATATATACTAAAGGAAAATGCCTGGTATCCTCAGAAACCATGCAAAGCTTGAATTTATTAACCTCTCTCTGAACCTATTTATCACATGCTTAGCTTACACATGAAGGTTATTTATTACTTGAGTTCACAGTATTGCATGTTCAAGTTTCACCCCATCCTTCTCCCCTCATTTTACAATTGATGAAACAGGACTAGAATTCAGATCCTTTAACTCCTTGTTAAATTTCTTCCCATTCTACCAAAATGCAGCCATTAAGAGAAAAGAATAAAAATCCTAAGAAAACAATGTGCAATTCAAAGAATGTATACTGTTGTTTATTCTACGTTTGTTTTGAAACATGATATGAGACTAACACCCAAAGACAGTAGAGACAAGGGCTAGGAAGATATTTCCCTCGCTTGGGATGGAAGATGTGTGCTGAAAGTAGATAAAGGACCAAACATGATGGTATCTCAGTATCTGTACTATAAACTATCATGCCCCAAATTAGACAGAAAGTAAAAGGGAAATTTTATGCCATAGAGGCAGAGGGAGGGGTGGAATGATGGTGGGCAGGGGGAGAGATACTGGGGACAGTGGTGGTGAAAAATGTACACTGGTGGAGGGATAGGTGTTCGATCATTGTCTGACTGAAATTCAATCATGAAAGCTTTGTAAGTGTAGCTCACGTTGATTCAGTTAAACAAGTTTATTTCGAAAAGAAACAATGGATTTTCTTAAAAATCATTTTTATAGAATAAAAGAATTTGCTTTACTAATGAAAATGTGCATAATAATTAAAAAATAAAGTCCTGGGCTTCATTGAAAAATCTTAAGAATTGGTTTACTGGATTGTAGTAAAAAAGGAAATCCAATATTCATTTGGTTTGGTTGTTTTCATTCTTAGATTATTCATTGTATATATATATGATTATAATATTGTTTTCTCACTAACAAAATATAAAAATAGGCAAGAGTCAATAAATTCAAAGGCCAATATTTCTTGGCCAACACAACCAGAGTCATTGCCCCATAAACATAAAAGGAAAAAATGCTTTGATTTTGAATTTTGATTTTCTTTGGACCACACTCAGCAGGGCTCTGTCCTGGGACTATATGTGGTGCTGTGTATTGAACCTGGGTCAGCCATATGCAAGACAACTGCCTTAGCCCTGTACTAGCTTTCTAGTCCCTCAAAAGGGAATCCTTTAAACCAGGGTTTTGTCCTTCCCTATCACATGCTCTTTGGAAGTTTGAAACTTGTTATTTGGTATCAGTTCTCTATTTTTGATTTTCTATTATTTAAATGGTTGTTTCTCATTAAGACAAGGAATTACATGTGATGTGTGGCTCTACTAAGAGATTGTACCTCTTGCCTGTGAATGATGGATGTCTGGGATAGCAAAAGTAGCAATGTGGAAGGAACCCAAAACACCCAAGATAAACATTAGTCTTTTATAGGGGCATAGTTTTTAGCCAACTATTTCTATACCTGGCAGCGCTAAGGGGCCCTCAAGGTCACATCTGTGATGCTTGTGTGTGTGTGTGTGTGTGTGTGTGTGTGTGTGTGGTGTGTGTGTGTAGGGGTATTCATGAGCTGTCGGGGATCAAGTTCGGACCTTCCGACAGTTTAGGTATGTACCCTACTACTTACACTACATCCCAGACCTTGCACTACTTTTTAGAGAGTACAATAACTATGGAGGATCATCTAACTGTAAAACCTAGAACTTGTGGGGAATTCATGTATTGATGTCTTTCTTTTCAAGGGCAACTGTACACAAATCTCATTTACAATCTTTTTGGCTTCCAAGATGACACTGTAAAGTATTCTGATAACTGCAACGTACTTTAAAATGTAGACATCATTAAGACAGATCATGTTGGACAGATTTATTATGGGCCAAATAAAACATGATACTTATCATTGTAGATCCTAGCTAGTAAATATATGAGTGTTCACTCTGTAAGTTTCAACTTCTCTTTACACTTGAAACTGTTAATAGTACAGTATTGATGGGAAACAGGAATACATTTCTAAAGGTACAATTGTTTCTAATTCTGTTTTTCAAACGAGTAGGCTGAAAAATATGCCCAAGAATGCAGTCAGTGGGTGCAGAGGAAGCAGAAAAGAAATGTCCCTAGAGTCCAAGGTCCCCACGTAATACAGTGACTCACAATCAATACAGGAAAGAGGAGGAGGATTAATGAGAAAGTTGGTCATTCGTACAGCCAGAGATTTATGAATGGTTGGTTGTGACATCATCCTGATAGCAATAAATAAATAATTGAAATACTATTTTCTCAAACGCAATTTAATTACATGACTCATTCTTCTTTTTAAGATCAGAATGAAATCATTCAGCCTTTAGTCAGGCACTCTGCTGAAACAAGTTAATTACCTGGAAACTCACTGACAATCAGCTATCATCAAATTCTCATTTGAGATATATGTCATTTGTCCCCAAGACTGAGGACATCCTATTATCTATCCATAATTTATTGCCTCTACAGGAGTTACTATCTGCAGCTTAGCTCTGGAATAAGTAATCTGGCATTCTATGGACCTGAATTGCCTATTCACCAGAATTTCTGAATAAAATATTAAAATAATTTTAACAGCATTTATTCTGATTATAAAAATTACTTTAAAGTTGGAAAAGAAAAGCAAAGCTTCTGGTTATTTCCTGACTCAAGGATAACGCAGCTATTTCCTCAGCTCACACTGCAAATGCTGATGAGAAGTGTGAGCTTGCAAGGCCCCATCAGAGCATCTGAGAACCTACCTGAGTCAATGGCCCTGAAGGTCATGTGGCAGTTGGGCAGTCAGTTACCTTCTCCTGAAGACACCAGAGCCCCTCTGACTTTCCAATCAAACCTCACCAATCAGAACACTCTAGTTTTAACATCATCTTATTAAAAAGAGACAATATTTTATAAGAAAGATAGTGAGCCTATTTGCTTGCATGAGATCAGCATCAAACAAAATAAATCTTAAAAATTTCCTAAGGTACCATTCTTTTTTGGAAATGTGGGGTAGTTTTAGGGAAAAAAAAGGTGGGGGCTGGAGCTATAGCACAGTGGGTAGGGTGTTTGTCTTGCACGCGGCCGACCCAGGTTCAATTTCCAGCATCCCATATGGTCTCCTAAGTAATTCCTGAGTGTATGAGCCAGAAGTAACCCCTCTGTGCACGCTGGGTGTGACCCAAAAAGAAAAAAAAGGTTAAAAAAAGGTAAGGAAAGTTCAGTCTGTAAAACTGAGGATAATATCACCTTCAACTAAAATCATACCTTTTTAGAAAAGGAGCTAACACATGCTCTAAATGTGAAAATGACAAACTCCATTTATAGCTGATCTTTCTCATTACTTCTTACCAAGGAAGGTAAGAGAACTCCTCTTGCTTCACTAGGGAGTTTAAAAAACTGATCTCTTCTTTATTAACAGTACAATGACAAATATTATTTGAGTTAAAAATAACCTCTCTAATATCCTACTACTGCACACAATATTCTGACCTCGCACTATGGTGAATTCCACTACATGCTGTTTGAAGAAATATTTTCTCACTGGCTTCAAATGTACTTGACATTGAATTCTTTTGAGTGAGCTCTTGTTTCTGTCACCTAAAACAGCAACTGAAGAAGGAAACTATAAGCCTACAAATTCATACCTTATTTTATTGGAAACCTCCTGCTAACCTTTCCACTGTTAATGAAGCTTTTTCCTAGAACAATTACATCAAGGTAAGAGGGGGCAGAAAGAAACAGAGGAAAGTTCGACAGAAGTTTTGCAATAAGAGAAATGAGTTATTAACCAACATGCAGAGACAACAAGCAGGCGATAATAGACAGAGGTGAAGAAGTCAAGGGGAAGGAAGTAAGAAAGGATAGGAAGATGAAGATGTACATAATAAGATCAGTCCACTGGATTATTAACCCTAAAAAACGATTTGTAACTCCACAGCCCCCAAATACATACATATTAAGACACTCTGGCATTCATCACAGAAAATATTTATTTCACCTTACTTTTCTCATAGATTTATAATCTTCCCTACTCATCTTCTGAAAAAAAAAACGTTAGGCTTATGTCACAAGTTTCATGAACCAGGCCTATTCGGTTACATATCTTAGGTTTTTTGTGGAGGAGGAGGCACACTCCCAGCTGTGCTCAGGGCTTACTCCTAAACTCCATGCTCAGAGGACCATAAGGGGTGCCGAGGATCAAACCCAGATCAGTTGTGTGCAAAGGAAGCATATAACCCATGTGCTATCTCCTGGCCCGAAATGTCTTCTGAGTGACTATTACAAAACACTGTTGCACTGTTGTCCTGCTGTTCATTGATTTGTTCGAGCGGGCATCAGTACAAAACAACCCCTTAGAAATCCTTCAGCAGGAAAGTGGAGCCTTTGTGTCCACCGCTGGTTTTTGCCAAACATTATCTTCCAGACCTACCAATGGCTATTAAGCAAAATGAATATATATTTTTTCCAGTTTCTTTCTCAGTGACATGTGACATGGTTCATCAGTCCAAATTAAATTAAATATCACTGATATTGTGGCTCTTACAGTTGGCTAATATATGGAATCCCCTCTTGATGGTGGTTGTTGTTTCAGTTTTTTTTTTTTTGTATGTGATTTATCAGATGGCAATGTAGGAGCAGGGTAAGGAATTCAACTTACCAGTGGCTTACAAACGGTTTTACTGCTTATTTGATTTTTTTCCTTATGGACTATTAAGCCAGTAATTATTGAATAAAGCTCTAGCTAAATGAACTTGCCTCCCTCCTACAATCTCAGCCTTTTGATAGTTTTGCTCATTTTTTTCCTTAAAGAAAAAGAACTTTAATAAGCTAAACTGCCAATTTTTTTGCTCCATTTCAGACTAAGTACTATATTAAATTAATATTTTCATGAGATTGTCAAATGGATCAGAGTCTGTGGCCTGTGTTCTCCTTGTGTTGTACTAAGGTCTTTACATAGAAACATGGAAATATTCTAGTCTTTTTATTTACACAATCTTATATAATGTGAGTCATGGCATCTGTAATATCATCTATAAACTGTGGTGTCTGCTCAGTAGTCTATTTGACAGAACGCTCTATGTAGAAGATTTGCGACAACTTCATTTGCATCTTCTTGGTGTCCCTTGTCTCTGCTGGCATCACGACTATGACACTTCTTCTGAGGAGTAACTTCTGTTACTTCCCTGATCTCTCCTGAGTGGAAGCTCTCTGCTGTTATTACTGCGCTGGAGGGGAACATCTGTTGTCATGTAGCTGCCATTTATCATCTGTTTTCTAACAGATCCACATTTCCCTCTAGAACATCAGAGCCCAGTGATATTATATCTCTGGATGTCTTCTGTGAACTTCAGAAAACACACATTAAAGAGATACTCTGTTAAGCAAAACAAAGATTCCTCTTTGACTTTGTAATTACTTGGAGGATGAAGAGACTTCCAAAGAAAACTTAAATTATTATTTAAAAAAATCATTCACTTTTTAGCTCTCTCTTTGTTTCGCAAAGTTATGAGTCAGAAATATCTCCCAGTTCTTTTTTTAAAATCTTATTTAAAAGATTGCTGAGGGGCTGGAGAGTACAGTGGACAAGGTGCTTGCCCTGCATGTTCCCAGCCCCGGTTTGGTCCCTGGCACCCATATGGTTTTCTGAGCCCTTCAGAAGTGAGCTGAGTGCAGAGCCAGGAGTAAACCCTGAGCACTGCTGGGTGTAGCACCGCCCCCTCCCCCAACCCCCGCCACCAACAAACAAAATTACTTATATTTTGAGGTAAGTTTGCACAGTGAAATACACAGATTTCAAAGGTTTTTTTTATTTGTTTTCTGTGGCATTTTGTTGTTGTTCTTACTGGGGGGAGTTATACCCAGCTATTCAGTTTAAAATACTCCTGGCTCTGTGCTTAGAAGTCACTCCTGGTAAGGCCTGGGGGACCATATATGGTGCGAAAGATTGAACATGGGCTGGCTATGTACAAGGCAAGAGGCCTAACCGCTATACTATAAAACAACAAGAAAAACAAAGATGCATTTATGTAGCCCATGTCCTCTCAAGAACAGAACATATTCTGTTCCTCAAAGTTCCCCAGGTCCCTTCCCAGTCCTCTCCCCCAACTCTGAAACAAACACTGATCTAATTTCTAGAACTCTGGATAATTTTATTACAGATTTCATATAAGTAGAACTCTAACATAGAAACTATTTTAGATCTGCTTCTTTCTTTAAACATAATATTTTTGGAGATTCAACTATGTTAGCTGAACTATCCACAGTTGATTCCTTTTTACTGTAGAGTAGTATTATACTGTAACATGGCAGCACTGTCGTCCCATGGCTCATTGATTTGTTCAAGTAGGCAGTAGTAATGTCTTCATTATGAGACTTGTTACTGTTTTTGGCACATCGAATATGCCACGGGTAGCTTGCCAGGCTCTGCCATGCAGGCAGGATACTCTCAGTAGCTTGCTGGGCTCTCTAACAGGGATGGAAGAATCAAACCCGGGTCAGCCATGTGCAAGGCAAATGCTCTATTTGCTGTGCTATCACTCCAGTTCAGTATTATAGTGTACATAGATATTGCCTTGTTTATCCACTGATGGTGAATGGATGGAATCACCTTGGTAAATACCAAGAATTTTGCCAATTTTCAGATATCAGATATATTTCCTCCTTATTTATATTTCCCCCTTACCTTCTCTTTTTGTTGCTGAGCCAGGGAAAAAATTCTGTTATTGAAAGTTACCCAATCACAAACTAGAAGCCAGAAAAACATGGAAGGAAAAATTACAGTTGGCAGAAATTAAGTTTCAGTGGAAAAGGAACAATAAAAGTAAATTAAATTATGTTATTAAGGATTAAGGAATATTTTATTTTTCTGGTGCCCATTTGTAGAAGAAATTCATAACTTCTGAATTACACTTGCTTAAACTTGTTGAAGCATAAACAGTCTTCTGGAAGGACTAGCCAAAACTTAAATGACTGCTGTTTCTGGAGAAAGAATATAGACCTAGTTTTGAGGGAAAGTAAATAAGGGAATTCTTATTTTTGTATCATGGACTTTGTTTTCAAGTATACTTATTAATTTTAAAATAAAATATAATATTTAAGCTAAGTATATTAAAATATTGGTTGATTGCTTTTTAGTTTTAACTGCTCACAGGTATTTAGAATACTGGTTTCGCAGTTCCATTCATTCATTAATAATAATATAATTTTATATTCCTTGTTTTCATGTACATTAACTTATATGTGAGACAATCAAATAAATAATGAGTTATCTAAGGTTTTAGCAGATCTACTCCAATATTACATAGACACGTTTTTTGTTTCTCCATTTGTCCTTTTGTTTGTGCTGAAAAATTAAAAATCAAATACAGCATTTGATGCTCTTAGACTGTCATGGAAGAAACATACAAAGTTGCACACTTTTCTCTTGCAGTGCATTATTTAATCTTGGGAATCTGTCCCAAGAGACGCCCCCAGTCACTGTGCTTCTCTCCTGTGATGTTGGGGTTTTGGTGATAGCAGCGACGTCTCTTTTTTTTGCACATTGCCACAGCACTGACCAGTGATTTCTGATTCTTTGGGGGAAAGAAAATTGAAGGCAGTATCATGATGGACAAAACATCAACCTAGAGGAGACATTAGGTGAGGAAAAGTTGTTCATAAAATTCCAAAACAAAATAGGGCTCTGTTATGTTACTGGAGATGTTTTACTGGGGTATTTGTTTTTCCTCAGTGTTTATTTTTTAATTTTAGATACTTATCTCTATTTTTTTTTTTGCTTTCTGAGTAACACTCAGCAATGCACAAGGGTTACTCCTGGCCCATGCACTCAGGAATTACTCCTGGCGGTGCTGGGGGGACCATATCGGATGCTGGGAATTGAACCTGGGTTGGTTGCATGCGAGGCAAATGCCCTACCCGCTGTGCTATTGCTCAAGCCCCGCTTATCTCTATTTTTAAGGGGTTTAAGTCATCAAAGACCTCTTTATCTCTTCTCAATGACTATGCTAAATATTATTTTCATTAATACAGACTGTAGCACTGTAGCAATGTCTTCCCATTGTTCATCAACAGAGTTAATTGACTTCAGATAATATTACCTCCAGGATATGTATTCTCTCGATCTAAGCCTCAGTTGCCCTTACTTCCTAGCACCCCCAAAGCAGGGTCCTGACGAGGAACTGGATGGATTCAGGGCAAGCTGTGAGCTATGTGCTACCCTGGCATCAAAATGGTCCTGGCCAAAATGCCATAATGCTTAACTATAAGTTAATAGCATGGTCATGGACAAATGCTGTCATAATCCAAATAGCAGTAACTAGATTTGAATCCTGCTAGGGTTAGGAATGATTAATCTGGCCTGAGCACTGTAGTCTGAGTCTGTGGCAAGATGTCCCCAGGAGTGCCACCCTACAAGCTCAATGTATCTCTTCTTGTGTCCATCCAAAAAGGACATTGCTCTGAATTAACAATGCAAAGAACTTAAGGAGAAGAGAAAAACAGTATTTACAAGTCAACAGAGCACAAAGAAAGAAGCTACAAGTAAACAGAGAAGAATGGGAGCACTGTGATGGGAGGACTCCAATAAACCTAAGCTCCCTGTGGCAAGGCAAAAAGGGACAAACCAATGTTATCCTAAATATATATAGTAGAAGACTAATATCCATGGCCAGAGAAAACAGGGGATGGTTGGATCTAACTACAAGCGTGTGTAAGGCTGAGGATAGGTAAGATAGAGAAGAGACTGATCTGACAATAAATAGCTGGGAATGAACATGCTGAACAAGAACTGAGTGTTAAAAGTAGGTGAAGAGATATTCTTGATAACCTTTTAGTATCAATATTGCAAACCAAAATGCCCAAAAGGAGAGGGGGGGCAGAGAGAAGAAAAGTGTCTGCCATAGAGTTAGGAAGGGAGTGGGGGCGGGGGAGGTGGGGGGTGATGGGAGGGAACCTGGGGATATTGGTGCTGGGAAACGTACACTGGTGGAGGGATGGATGGGTGTTGGAACACTGTATGACTGAAATCCAATCATGAACAGCTTTGTAAGAATGGATCTCACAGTGATTCAATTAAAAAGTTAAAAAAAAAAAAGTAAAGCACCTTCTCTGTTGGACTGTCTAGCCCCAGATACATTTAATCTAACACCTGTTTTTCATCCAAATAAAATTCAGAAAGAAAAAAACTGGGGGACTATTTGCATAGATAGCTGAAGATTCTTTCAGTATCCTTTCTGAGTTTCGAGGACACAGGCAGTCCAATATGCAGTACACACACTGGCAAAAGGGAGGGAGCAACACTGGCAAAAGGGAGGCAACGTGGCAGGAAAGAGAGAAGGAGGTACATTGTGTTGGACACCTCTGATACACCAGGCATAGTGGCAGGCCTACTTTACAGGCCTCAAACTTTTAATCAACATTGCAAGGACTGTATTAGCTCCATAAGGAAATGGGTTAGGGAGGTGGAGGAGCTTTTCATTCTTGTTAGTGTTCCCAGGACTAGCCCTAGCCTCAACTCAATTCTGAACAGTTGCCAGCTTTCCTAGAAAAATGTAATTATCAACTGAAGAGGATATTCTATTGCTGTTTATTTTTGTTTCATTCTTAAGGAGGCTGGGTGAAGACGGGCAAAAAAAAACATAAAATGACTTTGGCCTGGCTCAACTCTTTTGGAAAACAATGAGGACACTTCTCAAAGAACTAAGAGATGTTAGAGTACAGTGGGTAGGGCGCATGCCTTGCATGTTGCCAACCTGGACTCAATCCCCAGCTCCCCATATGGCCCACCAAGCCCACCAGATGTGATCCCTGAGTGCTGAGTCAGGACTAACCTCCCCAAACAAAAACAAACAGTAAAACACCCCAAACACTAAGAATTGCATTTCCATCTGACTCAGCAATTCCACTTCTGGGCATCTACCCCAAGAGCCCAAAAACTCATTCCAAAATGCATTTGACACTTATGTGAGCACTATTGGAGCACTATTCATGATAGCCAAAAATGCAAACAACTGAAGTGTCCAAGAGCAGATAACTAACAAAGAAACAGTGGTATACATATGCAAGAGAATACTACTTAGCTATAAGAAAAGATGAAGTTATGCAATTTGCTGTTACATGGGTGGAATTGAAGAGTATTTTGCTTAGCAAAGTTAGTCAGAAAGAGAGGGACAAGACACAGAATGATGGTTTACATGCAGAATATAAAGCAGCATAGTAAGGGAATAAAAATGGTCCAAGGCGACAACAAAAGGACTTGAAAACTGATCCACAGACCTGAGCATACCTTGGCAGGGAGACAGCAGGTGGGAGTTTAGGGGATCGGTGGGGAGCCCTGAGATAATGGAAGCAGACACTCTGGTGGGGGGTGTGGGTTCTTCAAGCATGAAGCCCTATCATTAAGAGTATTCTAACTCAGAGCCACTACGATAAATTTTTTTAAATCTAAAAATAAAAAGAAAAAGTAAAGGAACTCTGAAGTCTAAGAGATAAAAGGTAAAAAGTATGTGCCTTTTAAAGTTAATGAAAGGGTTGTTTTTTAAGTAAGAAAAATCATAGCTGAAGTAAAAGGAGCATAAAATCCATAACTTTGGCCAAGAAATCATGTATCATCAGATCGGTCATGAAAATGGGTGAAGCAAAATCAATCACATTTTATTGATTTTTAAAAAAAACAGAATTTGAACTACATAACAGTCACATTTTGTATTTGTCAAGAAAACTCAATGAAGAATATGAATTTGTTTGACAGAAATGAACTTGCCTTGAAAGAAACAAATCATCTGATAACTATATTAATGGGATAGGCCAATATAAATCTTGAAGGATGTAGAGAAAATATCCTGGGTAAAAGCAGTGCTAAGGATTTTTTTTGCCATTTCCTACTAAAATTTTTAAATTTATTTAAAGAAATTTATATTTAGGAAAGATTCATAAGGAAGAGAGGTATTGGTAAATTAGTAAATGGCATTAAGTTATGAATTTATGAGTCTGTCTATTATGATAATTTTTGTTTATTTCACTTTGTAGATTTTTATTTTGTTCTCAAAAAGACAGAACAAGTTCCTCAGCCTAGTACAAATGCACTAATATTCTCTCTACTTGCCATTATAACACAATTTATTTAATTATATCATAACTTATTTATTTTTTGGTTTGGGGCCACATCTGGCAGTACTCAGGGTATATTCCTGGCTCTGTACTCAAGTCTGACTCCTGGTGGGGATTGGGGGACCATACAGGGTGCTGGAAAATGAACTAGAGATGGCTGCATGCAAGGCAAGAGCCCTGCCCTCTGTACTATTTATTGTGAAAGCAAGATTAATGCTGAGACAGGCTACAGCTAACCTGATGTTTTGACTAAGCCTAAGTTTCTGTTTCCCAGAGATAGGACTTGTAGTTTCTAGTAAACTTCCAGTTGAATAACTTGCCCAGATACGGAACTGGTCAGTTGGGTCTGGCAGGTTGTGAGGGGTCACTTTACCCTACTTGGAAACTGTTACTGTTACTGGAAACTATTGTCTAATTGTTGACCACTGTCACCATAGGACCAACACTGAAAATAGACCCGCATATAACCCGCTTCTTAACTTTGAAACCTATATAAACCACTTGTGATTTGGGCTCGGGGTCCTTGTCAAGACTCCACTGCGTTGGATAAGACGTGGACCCTAGCTCAAGCTAGCAATCAAGTTCTTTTGCTTTTGCGTTATTGTGTGTAGACTTGGTCTCTCCTTGACTGGGGATCCAAAACTCACGCGCAACACTATCACTCTACCACCTTCCTCCCCCAGCATAATATTTTCTCTTTTAAATTCTTTAAAAATTTTTTTTAACTAGTTTTATTTTTGGTTATTTTTCCCCAACACCCATCCTGTAGGATAACATAGCCTCAGTAGTTTAGGTTTATTGGGTTACTCCCGTTACAGTGCTCCTATTCCTCTTTGTTTATTTGTAGCTTCTTTCTTAGTGTTCTGTTGTAGGCTAGAGGGCAAGGGGAGAGAGACAAGGAGAGAAGCCAGAGGGAGGCAACAGTTGAGAGTAGATCCAGAGAGAGGCCGGAGCTGGGAGTGCGGGAAATGAGAAAGATTGAAGATTGAATAAACGGTAACTAATCAGCAACCAGCTTGGTCCTCGTTCTTCCTTCGCCTGTCCTTGACCACCGGCCATCCCGATCCAGTCCACACACTGCGGTTCCAGAGCACCGAACGCTGGTGGTGAGACAAAGCTGCCCGGAGAGCCCGCGAGTGCATTCGCCCCTCGGCGTGCTTTAGTTTTTTACACCAGTGTACATTTCCCACCACCAATATGCCCAGTTTTCCTCCCGCCCCTACCCTGCCTCTATGGCAGTTACTTTTCCGCTTTCTCTCTCTCTCTCTCTCTCTCTCTCTCTCTCTCTCTCTCTCTCTCTCTCTCTCTCTCTCTCTCTCTCTCTTTCTCATCACAACAAAAACCACAGAAATTTCTGGTTTATCTCAGGAATTCAGAGATTATTTTGAGAATCATGCCATAAAACCTCAAAGCAATGAACAAATTCCTGGATTCCTAAAACTTCCCAAGGCTGAACCAAGATTTGGAATACCTGAACAGAAGGGGGAGACAGAGAGAGACAGAGAGAGAGTGAGAGACAGAGAGGGAGGGAGAGAGACAGAGAGGGAGGGAGGGAGGGAGAGAGGAAGAGAGGGAGAGAGGGGGAGAGAGGGAGAAAGGGAGAGAGGGAGGGATGGAGGGAGAGAGAATGTTCTCAATGTAAGGAATTGCTACAGTTGGAACAAAAATCTATTCAAACTCCATGACTGAATCATGTAGATTCAATTCAATTCAAATCATGAATCATGTAGATTCAATTCATGGAGAAATTCTTTTAAAAATTATATAGTCTACATTAACAGTCAGCATCATTTTATTTTTCCTTCCCTCTCTCCCTTCCTCTTTCCTTCCCTTTCTTCCTCCCTCCCTTTCTTCCTTCCTACCTTCCTTTCTATTAAGGAAACCAAGAGAGACACATTCCTGTAACTTACCATATGTTTGGGTTCAATTCCTGTTGGTGGTAGGAGTCAAAATCATCTCGCAGGATAATACTGTCACTATGTATTTCGGCTAAAAGAAAAAAATGTTTAGAAAATAATTAGACTGTAACAGTTATTAAGCAAAAAAAGACAATGTGCTGCTTTTGTGAGAATAATGATATTTAATTTTTTGAGGAATGACAATATTTTAAATTAAAATCAAATTTTAAATAAGCAGCTTTTGTATTTATTTGTTTTGGCCCTAAACTGCTAAGGAAGCAGGATAAAGGCGCTGCTCTTTAGACAGAGTTCTCCAAAAATAACCCTACAAAAGTATCAGTAGTCAGTAAGGTTAAAGCTAGCACTAACCTGCAAGGACAAGTAGACGGCTTCTCATAGCCCTCAACCCCCAGAACAAATTCAGTGTCTAACTCACTTAACAGCAGAGAGGTGAAGGAATGAAAAGTTTGGGCTATTTGCTGATATTTACTAATTTGTTTCCTTTTCTGTTTCTTGCTATTCCTTTTTCCCTCGCTTACTCTTCTTCCCTATATTCATTCATTTTCCATTTAAAAAATTTAATATACCTAGCATTTTCCCCTTTGAGCAAGAATGGCAAAATTTTAAGATTATTAGGGCTGCAAATAAAATCATGTTAGCAGTGAGAAGGCATGCAGCAAGTCATCCCTAGTTTTAAGCATACTGTCAGTTTACTTGAGATAGTATTGAACACACATTAAAAATTATTTTAGCCACTGTGATTTATAATTTTACAATGCCGTCAATGAGAGGGTTTTATGCATACAATATTCCAACACCACACCCTCCACTGGAGAGCCTGTTTCCCTCTGTCATTGTCTAGGGGTCCCTGGGTGATCTCTCAATCTCCCCCTCCTCTAGATTTTCCCATCCCATTCCCCAAGTTGCACTGCTCTGGTCAGCATGATTCCTTGAGCAGTTCTTAGATTCTGCTGCTTTGAACCATTCATAGTTCCCCTAGGATGGGTTTTTGTATTCCACTATCTGAGAGAGACCATTCTGCATCTGACTCTCTCCTCCTGGCTGACTTCACTCAGCGTGAAACCCTCCAGGGCCATTCACGTAGCTACACATGGAATAATTTCATCTTCTCTGACAGCAGAGGAGCTAAACATCCATTTGTAAGAAGGAATTGGAGAGATAGCCCAATGGGAAAGATGCTTGCTTTCCATAGGGCCGGCCTGGGTTTGATCTCTGGTCCTCCAAGCTTTGCTGGGAGTGATCCCCGAGCACAGAGCCAGGAGTAAGCTCTGAACATTGCCAGGTGTAGTTCAGAACTTGTATCACTTGTACCACTTGTCATCCTGATGCTCATCGATTTGCTCGAGTGGGCACCAGTAACGTCTTTATTGTGAGACTTATTACTGTTTTTGCCATATCGAATACGCCACGGGTAGCTTGCCAGGCTCTGCCATGCGGGTGGGATACTCTCAGTAGCTTGCCAGGCTCTCCGGGAGGGACACAGTAATTGAACCTGGGTCGGCGCAAAAAAAGCACTAGAAGAAGTTGTGCTAAGAGCAAAAAAACTGTCAATGAACTGAAGAGTATATAATATTTTCAATGAATATAGAGGGCATTCAAATAAAAACAAGTTTATAGCCATCTATGAAGTCAGTTAATGAAAAATTTAAAGAAGTTGCTTTTTGATGTTGTTGTTGTTAAGATAACATGATTACAGTACTGTTACTGTCTAGGACAGTCTGATGCAATTTCACCACCACCAAAGTGAGGTGGGCCCAATTTTAAGCCTAGCTAAGAAAGGATAACTTTCTACCTGAGTTGTAAAAATAAATAAGTGCTCAAACACCTCTCACCATGATAGCCATGGTGTATTTGGAAAGGTAGGTTTCTTTTTACATTAAAATTAATTCTTCCCTGAAACAACAACAAAAACAATTCTTGGATCCTTTACAGTTTTGCTTGAACTAAATATTCTTGATAAAAAGCTTAAAATTCTATGATCTGATGAGCTTCCAATTTTATTCTTTACAAAGGTGTCAATTTCTATCCCTTCCAAATATCCTCCCCTCACACCCCTTCTTCCCTGCTCACAGACATATAAAATTCACTGAACTCACTGAGTAACTAAAATCACCTTCCAATATTAGGAAACATACTTTCAAATTCTCTTTGGTGACATTGCCACTTTCTGCTGTCCAGAAGGCCAGTGAATCAGCATGTATTGAGAGGAATGACTCCTCAGACTCAAAGCCTTAGGCATCGTCACAGAGGAATATAGATTTGAGCGGAAGAGAGAGCTGTGATGTATTCTGTGCGTGGGAGTGACTTAATGATTCCTTTGAGTGATTAGATGCAGTGGCTGAAATGCCTGCAGGGTACAGCTCTCTCAAATACCCAACCTGGCAAAGTCTCAGCTCGGCCACAGTGGGTCACCGGCCCGCCTGAAGTGCCAGAAGGGATGTTTCTGAGCCCTGGTGCTCATCAGCCAAAAGAGAGGAGCCCCGAGCTGTAGCATTACATCAAAGCAGAGCTTCTCAAGGCAGAATTTTTTCCAAAGAGAAAAAGAAATTAATTGGATATACAGATTGAAAAGGAAAACCCAAGAGACAAACAACTGACCTGTCTACAAGTCCCCCACAAAGAGAGACATCTGAAAAAGCTAGGGCCAGCGAGATGGCTTCTTCTCAATCCCATAAAATAAATAGTGCACTGCAGGAAGTTGTTTTTAAAGTAGGTCTTCACTGACATAAATGAGAAGTGTGAGTTTAGCAATCTTGGTTTTCTAAAGAATGTTTTACAAAAGGCCTGAGTAGGTTTTAATGGTCATTCGTTTATATATTAATTTCCAAGTACTATTAAATTAGTGACTATACGTTTCACAAATCTGAGTTCACTTAATACTCATAACAACTCTAGGAGGTAGGTATCTCTATTACTTTTGTTTTATGGGTGTGGATACTGAGGCCCAAGATGGTTGACTGACACGCTTAGTGTCATATAGTAAGGTGAGATTAAATGCAGGCAGCTGGGCACCCCAACCTACACTTTTAACCCTTACACAACCCTTTCCCACGTGGAAAGATCATGAAAAATCTGAGAGGCAGAGATTTTATTTTTCTTTTTTTTTTTAATTTATTATTATTTTTTTCTTTTTTTAAATTTATTTATTTTTAATTAGAGAATCACCGTGAGGGTACAGTTACAGATTTATACACTTTTGTGCTTATACTTCCCTCATACAAAGTTTGGGAACCCATCCCTTCACCAGTGCCCATTCTCCACCACCCGTAAACCCAGCGTCCCTCCCACCCTCCCCAATCCCATCTCCCCGCCACCCCACCCTGCCACTGTGGCAAGGCATTCCCTTCTGTTTTCTCTCTCTAATTAGCTGTTGTGGTTTGCAATAAAGGTGTTGAGTGGCCGCTGTGCTCAGTCTCTAGCCCTCATTCAGCCCGCAACTCCCTTCCCCCACATGGCCTTCGACTACAATGTAGTTGGTGATCGCTTCTCTGAGTTGACCTTTCCCCGGAACGTGAGGCCAGCCTCGAAGCCATGGAGTCAACCTCCTGGTACTTATTTCTACAGTTCTTGGGTGTTAGTCTCCCACTCTGTTATTCTATATACCATAGATGAGTGCAATCTTTCTATGTCTGTCTCTCTCTTTCTGACTCATTTCACTCAGCATGAAACTTTTCATGCCCATCCACTTGACTACAAAATTCTTGACCTCCTTTTTTCTAACAGCTGCAAAGTGCCAGTAAATAAAGCTAAGTTCTTTAAAAATTAGTGTCATTTCCATGGTTGTCTGATCTGAGCCGAAATTCCAAACCTAAAAATGACTTCACTGTTCTTCCACAGTGAAGTGAGTACCGTGAGTACCGTGCTACTCACGGCAGCGTGTACTGTCTCTGGGTTCTATTCATGCTCTAAAGTAGCTCCAAAATAGCTCTAAAGTAGCTCGTGGAGAAACTCAGCACTGGATCACTCTCAAAAGAACATACGTAATGGGATGCCAAGGGGAGTACGTGCACAGAGCTGACGAGACAGCACGGTCTCCCCACTGAGGCTCTACCCTGGAGCATAAGCAGCTTGTCCTGAGTTTAACTAACTCCAGTGAATGAGTAGCAGCCAGAGAGGTCAGAGTTACTTTCCTCATCTCTTTATCATCTGCACATACAGCCAGAGAGTAAAACAAGCAAATCTCATATTTAGGTTAGTGACCAAAAAAATCTTAAATACTCACCTAGGTGTGGGTGTGATGTGGCCTCTGTTGGGGCTGGAGAGAGGAAAAGAGTGAGATGGTTAATTAGTGACAAAAGTATGGTTTAATTATGAACAGTCGCAAACAGAATCACAAAATTTTGGTCACAGTATAAAGGCTAGCATCATTTTGAAGGGGTAGGGGGAAAATGCTAACAGTCTCATAAGATTATAAGTTCTATTTAATTTTACTGTTGTTGCTGCTGTTTTGAAACTATACCCAGTGGTGCTCAAGGATGACTCCTGGAAGTGTGCAGGGGTTGGTATGAGGTTCTGGGGATCGAACCTGTATCAGCTAGTGCAAGGCAAGAGCCGTGCCCATAGCCCTTAGATAATGTATTATGAAGTAATAAATTACTATCATAATGAAAAGTAGACTCTCTTACACACGAAACAGTTATTTGTTACACAGGTTTCCTTGGTACACAACATATAAATGCGATTATTAATGAGTACACCAAAACCCTTTCTGAGAAGTTATGAATGAATTTACTTGGACAAATGTGTTTTGGAAACATATGTGCTTTGTTATCAGGGTTAAATAAAGTGTGTCCCAGACTTAGTTCTTTACCTACATATGTCTGGTCTTAAAAATGTTGCTGATTAAAAAAAATTAAAAATAAGAACTTTATGTAGGTAATAAATAGTTGGATATATAAATTTACTCTTCAATTATAAAATCTTAGTAAAACTAAGTATTCTAATACTTAAGATGCATTCTGATGAAAGCTTGTAACTATCTCAGGGTGATTCAATAAAATTTTAAAAAAATGCATCCTGAGGGTAAAATATACACAATTACATAGTACAAAATTACATAGTGTGTATAATACATAGTTACATAGTACAAAAATGTAAAATATATCATTAATAATTTTACAATAACTATATTTAATGTCTAGTAATTTATATTTTGTGTTCAACAAAATACATCAATAAAATTCCCTATTTTTGTGTTTTTAAATGTGACTAGTAGGCTTTAAAATTATACATGTGGTTTGCATCAAACTCCTATTGAACAATGCTGAACAGGAGCAAAGAGGGTGATCTGTACTAGATAAAAGGAAATCATTATTCTGGTTAAAGAAACTTTGGTACATCTACACAATGGAATACTATGCAGCTGTTAGAAATGATGAAGTCATGAAATTTGCGTATAAGTGGATCAACATGGAAAGTATCATGTAAAGTGAAATCAGTCAGAAAGAGAGACATAGAAAGATGGCACTCATCTATGGAATATAAAATAACAGAGTGGGAGACTAACACCCAAGAGTAGTAGAGATAAGAACCAGGAGGTCTGCCCCACAGCTTAGAAACTGGCTTCATATGCTGGGGGGAAAGGCAGCTCAGATAGAGAAGGGAACATCAAGTAGAGGATGTCGGGAGGACCCATTCGGGTTGAAAGATGCGTGCTGAAAGTAGATCACAGACCGAACATGAAGGCCATTCAATACCTCTATTGCAAACTACAACACCCAAAAGAAGAGAGAACAAAAGGGAATGCCCTGCCGCAGAGGCAGGGTGGGGGCATAGGGGATGGGGTGGGGGTGATGGGAGAGATACTGGGAACATTGGTAGAGGAGAATGGGCACTGGTGGAAGGATGGGAAAATGATCACTGTATGATTGAAATGCAAACACAAAAGTTCATAACTTTGTAACTGTACCTCACAGTGATTCATTAGTAAAAATTTTAAATAAAAGGAAATCATTATTCAGAAGATGGTAGAATCAGAGATGTCCCAGTCATGCAGGGACAATATAGGGTATGAAAAATGAAGTGGCACAAATATAAAAATATGCATCTAGAGCACTGGTGAAAAAACAGAAGAGGAAGTCTTGCATTTGCTATATCATGAACAGAACTAGAGGATATCAGGCATGGAGAGATAGCACAGTGGGCAGGGTGCTTGCTTGCATGTGGCCAACCAGAGTTTGACCCCCCAGGTTGCTCCCCTAAGCCATATGGTCCCCAAAGTCCCCCAAGCCTACCTCCTAAAGGAATGATCCTTTAGTTCAGAGCAAGGAGTAATCCCTCAGCACAACTAGATGTGGCCCCCAAACAAAACAAAACAAAACAAAACAGAAAAAAGAACTAGAGAATGTTATGTTAAGCAAAATAAGTCAGAAGGAGAAAGACACACAATAGTGGATGATTTCGTTCACATGTGGTGTATAAAGTCACAAAGCAAGGAACAGACAATAACCAATGGTACAAACCCTTGGATTCTAACCCTTAAACAAACCGAGGGCACCAGGGATGGGGGGCGGGGTGGGATGTGGAGAGCAGAAGGAAAGGAACTTGCGGAGATGGTGGAAGGATACTGGCACTTGGGTGATATGTATGTTACAGTTTCACCTAACCTATAAATACTAATAGTTTTTAAGTCATAAATTTCAATAATAGCAACATAAATATATAAGGAAAAAAAAAACCAGGGGGCGGGAGCAATAGTACAACAGGCAGGGTGTTTGTCTTGCACACTGCCTACCCGGGTTTGATCCCCAGCATCACATATGGTCCCCTGAGTACTGCCAGGAGTAATTCCTGAGTGCAAAGCCAGGAGTAACCCCTGTGCATTGCCGGGTGTGACACAAAAATCCAAAAAAAAAAAAAAAAAAGGAAACCAACAAAATTTAAGGACCACAACAGATTCTTGTAAAGCCTCCATATTCTTAGAAATCCTAAAGATGAAGAATGAAGGCAGTGCATACTCTGACTCCTTCTTGTTGCAGTGACCACAGCTAATGGGTGTTGGGATGTGGTGTCAGGGACTGAGCCCAGGGCTTCAAAGGACACACGCTCTTCAGTCACATCCCTGGCCATATTCTGATTTGCTTTTAGTTGAAACGTCACTTTAAAATTTACCAACATAAATTAACATGAATTGGTGCCTTTTAAAAATTTAGTAAATAAAGTATTTGTAGATAAAAATCAGTGATATCATTAGTGAAACACATATTAACAGCAAATAAATGAGACAAAAGGAACTTTTGAAGACTTAAGCATAATATAATTTTTTTCAATATTTTCATACTTGGTAGATGATAAACATTCTATTAGTGCAAAATTAACTCATAACTGCACACTTAGTATTTACTTTTTCCATATTCCTTTTGCTGTTCATTACATATATACACATATGTATAGAGAAACAAACGTTTACTTAGTATTTACTTTTTCCATATTCCTTTTGCTGTTCATTACATATATACACATATGTATAGAGAAGCAACATTTACAAGTTATTTTGGACCTATCAGAACACACCTAGAATATTTGTTTTGGTAAACCACAAACCATAATAAAAATGCTTCCATAATATTCTAGGCTTGAACCTTTCCTAGTTGCCAGGGTGCTAATAAGATTTGTGAAGATTGGCTATGTATTTTGGTGAAATTTCACAGACTAAGTTTCAAAGAAGATATGAAATTGGTTTTTTAACTGATGAGGTAATGTTGAAAGAAAAGAAGCATAAATGTCTGAATTTCTGCTTTTAGAAAGTTCCTTAAAGTTTATCATCTTAGGGCTGGAGCGATAGCACAGCGGGTAGGGCATTTGCCTTGCATGCGGCCGACCCGGGTTCAATTCCCAGCATCCCATATGGTCCCCTGAGCACCGCCAGGGGTAATTCCTGAGTGCAGAGCCAGGAGTGACCCCTGTGCATCGCCGGGTGTGACCCAAAAAGCAAAAAAAAAAAAGTTTATCATCTTAGGAAAAAAATGCTGCTAACAGAAATTTCTTTTTATTTAATTGTACTATTTTTGAAAAAGTTTACTCATCTTTATACACTAGCAGAGGATAAAGATTGAAAATATCTGGAAGGAATGAATATGAGAACTCCGTACAGGTGCAAATTTGTTAAATACAATTATGCCAGGGACTGGTGAAAAACAAATATTATTATGTGCAACTTAATAGTTGCAAAGAGACTATTCATATTAAAACAAGCAATTCACAACTAAAGACTGAGTAGGCCCAACATGAAAATGAGTGAATTCTATACCAAATTTTACCTAAAAATAACATGGATCTTGATATATTTAAACAAAGTAACTTTTTAAAAATAAGGCAGGGGGACCAGAGAGAAAGTACAGTGGTAGAGCACTTGCCTTGCACGTGTCCAACTCAGGTTCAATCCCCAGCATCTTATATGTTCCCCGAAGCCCACCAGGAGTGATCCCTGAGCGCAGAGCCAGGAGTTGGCCCTGAGCACCACTGAGGTGCTCCCCATACACACACACAAATTAAAGTAATGCAGAAAAAGTGGGTACTGACACTTTTTTAAGTAAATGAGAAAAAAGCACTTAGCCCTTAGATATTAACAACACTGCGTGTTGGTGCTATTTCTAGAGTCACAGGAGTCTCAGGTGCAGTCCTCAGAGATATCTTTATTTTTGGTGGGAGATGGGAGGTAGAGGTGGATTTTTTTTAATAGCTCATTATTTTTCACCTAGTATGAGTTAATCTGACCTTCACTGTGATCTAAAAAAACCAGCAAAAACACATCCAATATTAAATATTGATTGCTGAATATTTGATACTCTGTGAACATTATCTTTCAATAACTATATTTTCTCTATTGTCTTCAATTGTTTAGTATCTAACAGATCATAATTACTAATTTGTCCTTTCTCCACACATCTCTACTACTGGTGGCAATGTCACCTGGTTTGAGTATTATGGAAAGCAGAATGAAGATTTCTCCAAACAGTAAGACTAGAGGGAATAGAGATATATTACAGTGGGCTGGGCACCACTGCCTTGCAGCCCAGGTTCAATTCCCAGCACTCCATATGACCCTTTGAGCACCACCAGCAGTAATCCCTAAGTGCATAGCGAGGAATAAGACCTGAGTATGATAGGTGTGGCCCCAAAACTAAACAAAACAAGACTTGAACTTCCACAAGACCAAGCAATAATACTTACTGACATACACCCTTAAAATATAAAAATATTAATTTGAGGGGATACATACATACCTATGCTCATGCTGTGATAAGTACAATAACCAGAATATGAAAACACCAAATATTCAACTCTAGATAAATGGATCATGAAGTTTTATTATATATATGTATGTATGTACATATATATACATGTGTGTATATGTACATATATACACACAATAAAATACTATGAGGCTTAAGAAAAGATTAAGTCATACAATTTGCCACTATGTGGATAGAACTAGAGGGCATAATTTGAGTAAAGTCAGTCAGGAAAGGATCAGACAGAGAACACGGTATATAAAGGGAGCAACAAATTGCTCAAGGCTGCAGATCTGATAGTCTACAGAACTGAAGTGACCAGAGGGAGAGTGGCTGTATGGGAGGGGTCTTTTGGGAAACTGGTGGAAGGAAGAGGCCACTCTGATGGTGGGTGTGCTGTGGGAACAATGCATATGTGAAGCTATCATAAACAGTATTATATATTTCAGTACCTCAACAAAAATGGCGGAAATAGAGACATAAGAAAATTCTTGTACAAAATAAGAGTTAATCCTTACAACTCTGGCAAAAGAATATCAGCTGAAGTTTGCAGATGGATCTGGATGATCAGAAAGTTTCTATAAATTAAAACAAGAAGTAAACACCTCCAGTTTCATATTAGCTTTCATGATTTCACTTGGATCTTGGAACTCACAGTGGTGCTTTCTTAATCACATTTTAATAGCAGTGGTTTTTATTTTTAGCAATTATCATAAACATGGGTCATTATGTGATTGTCAGTATTAAATTGGAGCAGAAATTTTTCTTACTGTCATGTCAACATGTTGTGTCCGAGAGATAAATTGCATGCTGAAAGAGAAGCTTCATTTCTTAAAAAGCAGTACGTGTTTTCATGTTCTTCCCAAAGCTGAACCCACCAGCAATTCATAAGATCAAAGCAACTCAGAAAAAGCACATTTAAAAAGACAAAGGTTTTGTTTACCTTCTCCAAAAAGATACACCCTTTTTTCTTCTTTCTCATATTCTTTTTAAATTAAATTTAAAAAATTGGCCACCACAAAATATGCCTTTGACAAAAGGTTAATTTCATGGAAAGAACTCTAAAACACGATGAAGACCACTTTTAAAAGAGATACTGACATAGAAACATCTTCCTCAAAGGTGTTTCCCAGGGGAAAAAGAAGATAAAAAGGTAGAGTTTAAATCTTCTTGCCTTTCCCATAACCTTCCTAATGTACCACCCCTTCTCAAGGTCCTCTCTGTTAGCTACATTATTTAAAGACAGCATGTAAGACCAGTTGGTGTGTTACTCAATTTTTCTAAATGTCTCTCATTCGTACAAAATATATGTATACTATTATTAAATTTATGCTAACTTTTTTCTCTTATCAATGTATGTGAAGGTTGCTCAATTATTTGTCCAGTCTCTAAATAACTCAGAATGATTACTTTGGCGAATCAATAAAGGCAAACTATATATGTGTATATATATATGTGTGTGTGTATATATATATAAATGCACAGAGATTTCTTACATAATAAAGGTATTATGTTACAGGAACTATAAACCCTGAATCATTTCAGAATTCAAAGGCCTTAGGTAGTTTTGCCTCAGGTATCCCTTCACCTCATTTGAAATTCAAATATATGAAACTTCCAAAGCTAAATATGACAAATTAGACACAGTCTGTGAAGTTTCCATTTAATGAGCTGTGAACCTAGACTTTCATCTCCCCAGGAATAATTTCTTTATTACTTTTTGTATTTTATTACAATAAAGCACCATTTGACCTTCAAGTATGCTAATTAAGCTTCCAAAATGTTATAAATTTAGAGTGAAAATAGTGCTCCCTATGTTCAGGAATATACTTATGATCAGTATAAATGATTAGTTAATATTTCAAGACAGCTAAATTATACACAGAACTAGCAATATTAGGAAGTGTTTTTCCCTTTCCTTCCTCCCCTATTTCCCACCTCAATTTAATTTGTTTCTTCTAACAACTTATCATCTCTCACATTCTAAAATAAATGTAATAGAAACAAAATTAAAATATGTCATTATAACCCACAAATGGGGGAAAGAGAACTCTTACAGGTAAGAATTGTTCTATCATGAGTTGTCAATAATGAGATTTTAAACATTAAATCTTGTGACTCATTGCCTTGCCATTCTCATGCTACCACATTTTCTGTGGAGATATTTTTTTCCTCTCAAAACTTTGCATAATATGTGACTAAATGTTTAAGTGAAAAATCATAATCTAAGTATTATAACACTTGAAATAGATGGGGCCTTCCAAACCTGCGGTGCTCAGGGCTTACTTCGGCCTCAGTGTTCAGGCATCACTCCTGTTAGGGTTCTGGGGACCATACATGGTATCAGGAACTCAACCCAGATTGGCCACATGCAAGGTAAGCACCCTACCTGCTGTACTATCACTTTGAACCCCCCAGTCACATCTTTTAAAGTACCATTTTATTTTGTAAGTTTCACATCATTGTCACTGTATCACTGTCATCCTGTTGCTCATCAATTTGCTCAAGTGGGCACAAGTTACGTCTCCGTCATGAGACTGGTTGTTACTGTTTTTGGCATATCGAGTTTCACATATTTATTACAATATTTATTATTTCATTTTATTATCTAACATATATATATATATATATATATATATATGGGGTTGGAGTGATAGCACAGCAGGTAGGGCATTTGCCTTGCACGCAGATGACCTGGGTTTGATTCCTCCATCCCTCTTGGAGAGCCCAGCAAGCTACCAAGAGTATCTCGCCCGCATGGCAGAGCCTGGCAAGCTACCGGTGGCATATTCGATATGCCAAAAACAGTAACAACAAGTCTAGCAATGGAGGCATTACTGATGCTCACTGGACCAAATCTATGAGCAATGGGATGAGTGATACAGTGATACAGATATATGTACATATATATAAATCCTCTTTAGGGGTTAACACCTGAAATTTTTGAATTTTTAAAGCATTATTATAATTTTTTAAGAAGTGTTAGACTTTTGAGAATGTAAAGATATGATGTTCATAACATAACATGAATACTTATGAGTTTAAAAAAATGAGGTCAGAGAGTACAGTGGATAAGTCACTTGCCTTACACACAGCCAACCTAACTTTGATCCCCAACATCCCTAATGGTCCTCTGAGCACCACCAGGGGTAATTCCTGAGTGCAGAGTCAGGAGTAACCCCTAAGCATTGCTGGGTATGGCCCCCAAACAAAAACAAAACAAACAAAAAACATATGGAAGTTGTAAAGTAAAACCAACAGGAACATCAATATCATAGAAAATGGAAATAATAAAAATTACAGGGCGGAGAAGTAGGAAAGGAGGACAAAACCAAGAGCCTTGTAATAGCAGAAATTTGATAGAGATGTACAAATATCTCTTTTCTACTTCTTTTGTTTGGGGGCAACCCAAGTAGTGCTTGGTAGTCCCGGGAGGCACTCCTGAAAATTCTTGGACAACTGGGACAACAGTTGAATGTTGAATACTCGGGCCCCTGAGTCTGGGGAGCACCAGAACCAGCCCAGGAGTGACTGGTGCTCACCTGGGTCATGCAGGTGGTAATGAATGGGACCTCAAGGGCCACACCCAACAGTGCTCAGAGGGCCATGTGATGCCAGGGATCAAATATGGGTCAGGCACATGTATGCCCTACCCCAGTACTATCTTCCTTGCTCCTCTGTTTTGTTTCTTTGCTTCTGTTTTGTTTTGTCTTTGGGCCACATATGGCAATGCTCAGGCATTACTTCTGGCTCAGAAATTATTCGATAGTGCTCAGGGGACCATATGGGATGCCGGATATTGAACTTGAGTTTGCTCCATGCAAGGCAAGTGCCCTACCTACTGTACTATCTCTCCAGTCCTACTATTCTTTATTTTAACCAGCTCATAGTCTACAGGTAGAGATTATTTACTAGTCTCTGCTGAAGCTTTCTATATGCTATAGACAACTGAACTAGAGAATATATGTGTTTATTTTACCTAACTCTTCACTTTCCTTTATATCCACAAGGATAAAATGCATCATTTACTTTGTTCTAAAATAATTTGGGTAGCTTACCAGGCCACTTTATAAAGACATTTCCTACCCATTTTCCATAATTACCACACCATATTTGATGGAGTTCAGACAGTAAGCAACAAATCATAGAGAGTAATATATAATTCATTTATACATACCTCTCAAAGAGCCTGGCAAGCTACAGAGAGTATCCCATTTGCACATACAGAGCCTGGCAAGCTACCCATGGCATATTCAATAAGCCAAAAACAGTACAATAGGTCTCATTCCTCTGACCCTGAAAGAGCCTCAATCATTGGGAAAGACAAGTAAGGAGATACTGCTAAAATCTCAGGACTGGGAGGAATAGAGACAATACTGGTGCCCGCTCAAGTAAATCGACGAACAACAGGATGACAGTGATAGTGACAGTGACAACTTACCAAAAAGAAGGGAAGACAACTGAACTAGAGAATAAAGCAAAAAAAAAAAAAAACAAAGATGATAGTAAATGAGGGCAGAAAATAAAACATCTGGTTAAGAGAACTATAGAAGATGCATCCTTTGAGGTTTTAAGTTTGTCTCTCACTATGCTGTGAGAAGAATGCATAAAGTGAAAAAAACATATGTTGTTTAGGAGAAAATAAACTATTTCATACAAGGAATTTGAGGAAAGTTTCTTCTTTGACTACTTAAAAAGGGAACTGATAAATTTAACAAACAACATCTGTAAAACACATCCTACTGTGAGTTTTGTGGGACTACCCCTAACAAAGTCCACCAATATAGAAGGAGACCATAATGGTAGTATCATAAAAATATTTCTGGGGTACATGCTAACCATCAACTAGAAAATAATAGCAGGTAATTTTAGAAATTTCTACATGCTCTGTATGGTTCATTCATGACCCTAACTAACATTTAAATGCTAGGAACTGTGTGAAAGTTCTGGGGATATAAAAATAATTCAGGTTCTTATGGATCAAAGGGGTATAAAGTGTAGCAGGAATTTCACATAGAGAAGTTAATGCATCATAATGCAATACCAAATTCAATTACCAAGTCTAGGGTAGAGTGATCATAAAAGAAATGACTATAGAAGAGGAGACACTGGGGATGGATTTTTAAGAATGAGTGAGACTTTATCAGCAAGATGGAGGAGGAATTAACAGAAAAGTTATTCTGGAGGAATAGAGAAACTGGGGACAAGATTGAATGCTTGATGAAGTCATTGTTTTTTACAGATGGCGAAGAGACTGGTGTTTAGGGTAAGTTACAGCATGCACACATAGTCTAAATGCAAAGATGGGGCTAGAGAGAGGAAGGGCAAGACCATGGAGGGCCAGGTTAAGTGGGGGAAAATTAATGTAGTTATAGGATTTGAGCTAAAAATTACAAAATGAAGTTTGTGTTCAAATTTTAAAAGAATATTCGGACAGATGTATAAAGGGTTCAACCAAAGAAATATGGAAATAAAATATTAGTTTGAAAAAATTAAGAAGGTATGATATAATGTATTGGTCTTAGACACTGGGTATAGACATGAAGGAAAGAAAATAATGAGGAAATAAATCTAATGATTTCTTAATAAACACAATTTATTAAGTGTGTTATTAAGTGACTAACCAGAACTGCAATAAATGGCGCTCCAGATTTTGGGTGAAAGACAAATTCATTTTGGAATATTTTGAGTTCACAGCACCTAAATGGCATTCAGATAGATGCATGTACAGCTAATGATAGCTTACATTTAGAGATGTGTTAGCCACTATCCTATGTACAACATTATTGCTTTTTTTTTCTTTTTTGGGTCATACCTGGCAACGCTCAGGGGTTACTCTTGGCTCTACACTCAGGAATTAATCCTGATGGTTCTCGGGGGCCCATATGGGATGCCGAGGATCGAACCCAGATCTACCGTGTGGAAGGCGAATTCCCTTCCCACTGCACTATTGATCTGACCCCCAACATTATTGCATTTAATTCTAAAAACTATATTCTGTTCCTCTGGACATCAAATTTTGTGTCAGGCTTTTAGGAAAGCTATGGAATGACTAAAAAGTAATCATGGTGGTATTACTCTCTATTTTACAATAAGGATACTGAGACTCAAGATTCAATAAAATAAATAAATAAATAAATTTTCAAAAAAAGACTACATAGCTAGAAAGTTTCAGAGCAAAATTTTGAAAACAGATGCATACAGCTGCAAACCTCATGCTTCCAGTCATTTTGCGCAACTGACTGAGTAGGCATCAAACAAAGGGAGCACATTCAGTAGATAAAAATCACAGTTGGAAGTGAGATCACTAGAGACTATGTGAAACTTTGAAAAGAAGCCCCAGGACAGGATCAATGCCAACTCCAGAATGTAAACATGCATATATTAAGAACTAGTTAAGGTTACAGAGAAGCCCTAAAGTCAGGTAAAATGAGGACCAGAGTCTTTTGTTGGGTTAGGACCGAACAGATGATTGATGACCTTTAAACCACCATTTCTATAGAGCATTGGCAGCAGTCGGGAACAAACATGGCTCCTTCAAGGAAAAGTTGGGAGTGTGAGGGAAAATTGTCAGAGGAAAAGCAAAGATGGTCAAGACTTGAGGAGAGAGGAATGGTAAAGACTTGGGAAGTAGAGGCAAATCGCTGGAACGGTTCAGAAGAGCTGAGAAGAATTTCATTGCATTGAGGGATTTTTTTTTTCTTCTGTGCATGTGTTTTGGTATTTCTATTCTAGGGCAATTATAGGCTACTTATGAATACAATATGAAACTGCCTTAGTTTGCCACACAATCCCCTGAGACTGGTACAGTGGCTACACATGCCCGTGGATGACACAACACATCTGTGAGTTAACATTAATGAATTCCAGTTCTTAAAAACACAGGAAAATCTGTAATAATTACAAATGAATTTTTCAAGTTGGATTAATACATAAAATACTTCACAAGTCAAAATAAAATTAAAATTTATGTATGCTTATATAACCATTTTATTCTCCACCTCTGAGTAATTACGTGGATCCAGATCTAGGCTTTGTCCTTCAAAATATAGGGGACTCTTGCAGACTATCTAGCATTTTGGATGAAAAGCGCAACTGTATTGGCATCCATAAGAACTCAATGTCGAATTTAGGCATAAATCTCAGTGTTTTGACTTTGAACTAGATAAAGCTGTCAAGTGAGAAGGCATTCAGTTCCAAGAACTGAAAAGAAAGCTGTTTAAATCTATATTCAATCACCTATGAATAAATAGCACCAGTCAAAATGCCACTCTTCAGGAAATTAAAAAAGTGTTCAGGTCCACCTACAGCCAGTAGCAAAAACGTATACTCTGGCCTCCTGAGCTTTGCCGTTCATTCCCCTTAATCTGCTGTGCAATCAGGACCACCGAAGACATTTTTGCTTCCCAATCCCAAATGGTTTCACTTCCTTCTCTACAGGAAGCTTGTGGGACCTTAAAGCTCCACTGGGGATCCTCTACGGTTTAACCTGAGCCTCTGAATTCATCTTCTTTCCTTTGTGAAATAACAAAGTGCAGGGGTGTCAGGAACAGCAGCTGGAACTACTAAACTGAAATCTAAATATAAAATAGCCATGGGGAAAACAGATGTCTCTGACAAATAAAAGTATTAATATTAGGCAAATTCAAATAAATCACATCACTCATCATTTTTAACTTTAACACTGAAAGCAGATCAAGTAAACCCTATTTCCAACAACTAGTTGCTTCTGACTTGTGCAGTCTAATTTTGAAAAATATGGTATTTCAGAATACTGGGGAAGCGTTTTACCAATCTAAGCTACTGGCAATCAAATTTAGTCAAGAAAAGTTTTTGTAAATGTGATTAACTGTTTATATATTATTTGGGTACAAAGGTATTTTGCCCCAGCACTAACGAGATATAACTGACAAATAAAAATGATATATTTTAGATGTGTGACTCGGACAGGCTATCTTGATATGCATATATGTATATACAGTGAACTAACCACCACTATTGTTACAAACATATTTTCACCTCACATCAAAAGAGAAGTGCTACAAAAAAAGGAAGGTTAAATACCTCATTCACTTTTCTGTACTTGGTTACTGAATTTTTACCATCCTTAATTTCACAGTTTAAATAAACTTTCACCAGTCTTTATTACAGATCATTAAAGAATTCCTGAGAATTTGGGGTCTGAAGGTAGTAAAGCCACCTCCTACCACCTTGATCCCAAGGCCTGTAGGGAATACAATCACACTTTCTGCCACTTACTGCTCTGTGGGTGATGAACAGCAGAAAAACTGCTGAGCCTGGCAGAAAGCAGCCAAGGTTTTCTGCTCTGACCCCTTCCTCCTGACATAAAACATTTGCCTTTGGTTATATCCACTTCCATCAACCCCACAACAGAGAACTCCAGCATGTTTTATAAATGGCAGCCTCCCTTTAGGGGCACTGCAAGCCATGACTGCTGTCGGCCGCTAAGCCAGCCATCTGGCCTTGCTAAATAATCAATGTGTGTGTTTGAAGGGGATATGCCAAGAAGTTCACAGGCCAACGACTATACAACATGCCATTATTCTTTGCATTCTGACCCTAGCATGATGTGTGTACACTGCCGGGCCCAGCCGCAGCCCAGCACACACTATCTTCTCAATGGTCACTCTTTCTCACGAGGGAACCGCAAGTAAATGCTTTCTTTCCAAGGTGTTCTCAGGGGGTTAAGACAGTGGTGATGATTCTGTACAGTGAAAACAGTGGTTGCTGGAAATTTTGAATGTTTAATTTTTTAAAGGTATTTTTCACTTTCCTTCCAGTTTTTATTCCAGTTTTTATTTAGGCACCACACCACACTCACTATGAAAGTGCCCACATCCCTCCACCAATGCACTCTTTCCTACTCCTTTGACAAACTCAGTTGTGGAGGCTGATGCCCATATACCAGGGCATCTACCCATAAAAATACACATATTAATGAATATACGTAAAGAATTTTCCTTGTGAAGCAGTAGGGATTTTACTCTATTAATTACTGTCTCCAAACAAAATACCAATGGGTTTTAAGCAGGAAATGACAACATCACATTCCAGGTGAGAATGTTTATAGTAACAACTCTGTATGGGACACTCATCCAAAAGGCAGCAGTGGGGCCTGATGTGAGGTAGATGAGTGAGAATGGGAAGCACGGAAATTCCTCTCCTGTTTCTGCCCCTATTTTCCTGGTTCCCTGGCTGCCTCTGCCTTTTCTAATGCCACGCAAATTATGTATTCATGATTCAATGGTTTTTGGGGTTTTTTTTTGGTTTGGGGGACACACCTGGAGTTAGTCGGGGCCTACCCCCTGCTCTGTGCTCAGGGGTAACTCCTAGAGGTGTTCAGAAAACCGTATGTGGTGCCAGGGATGAAATCTGGGTTGGCTGTGTGCAAGGCCAGTAACCTGCCTTGTTGTACTGTCTCTCCAGCCTCTCCCTATGATTCTTTGCTCTGTGACTTAAGATCCAGCCCAAACACAGGAAATTGGTTTTATTCACTCTTATATTCACATTTGGCTCAATGATCCAGGATAATCTTGCAGGTGCAAGAAAATTATTTGCAGCTTGAAATTCGAACTTCTTCAATAAGTGTAGGTAAAGGAAAGGGGGTCAAGATTAAAGATACCTGAACTATCACTAATATGTTTTATGATACTTTTTCAAATGATGCTTAGCCAGCAAAACTAACTGACTTCAAACTCCACAAAGTAAAATTAACTTCGGTTAATCAAATCAAAACCAACAAACCCACAAAGTACATTGTAGTTGAGAGGCAATATATGCTGTCCTCTCCAATAAATATATTAGGTATTCTTCCTCTTCCAGTGCACAGGAAATTATTTTATGTTAAATTTATGTTGTTTTATTTGAGGAGATAATTAATGTCTTAATTAAAAGTAGATGGGGCCAAAATAAATATATGGTTTATAGCACCAATTATTTTCCTTATTATTTCTGACAGCAGGAAGTCATCACTCACTTAAGTAATCCTTCCCCTCTTTCTTGGATAGATTGATATGATTTCAATTGATGAGATGCTTCTAAAAAGTTCAATTTTTTTCCTTTAGTCATAGACTGAAAAGCATTTTTAATAACATACATATCCCCATCATATAAATAATGTTTATTATTATATAAGATTTTTCCTCCCTCCCTGAGAATTTTTTCTAAATTCTCTTCAAATTTTTCCTGCCTTTTCTTTTCATTTTAAATGAAAGCAATACCATCAATTAATTTACAATAGAAAAGATTCAGTAACTCCAGGCATAAAATAAATCAGTTTTATATAATGACAAATTTTAACAAATAATTATTTGTTAATAATAGATTAGCAAAACCAGTCTTTTTTTTTCTGACACTGCATTTTTTCAGAATATTGCTATTCAATGCTATAAGGATTTTTATATTTTCAGTAATTAAAATGACTTTGTAATCTGAAAAGATTTACATTGCAGTAGATTTCTTGACCTATTACAAAGACTATCACATTTTTGCATTTTAACGAATTGATTATTATTCTTGAATTTTAAAATTTACCTCCAAAATCACTTTAAAGAAAAAAATAATAATGTAACCTGAAAATGGCAAAAATAACCTGGGATTTTCAAAGGTTACTGACTCCAAAAATATTAACTGTCAAGATACTTTAATCAAGAAATGTACATATGGTGAGGTTAGCTTGTATTCAATCTATCAACATTTTTTGAACAACTATCATATGTCAGTTACTATATCAGTTCATTACTAGGAAATCAAGCAACATCAAGGTAGAGTCCTTTCACTTGAGAAGCGCAGTTCCTCCAAGGTGGTATCTATTACTTTTTAGGAAAAAAAGTCTATGTGAAGTGCTAAGTGCTACCAGACACAAAATGGAGTAGAAACTGAGGAGATAAAGAGAACAGCTCTGTGTGGGGACATGGATTTTGGTTTCCATCTTTTCACTGTGTATGTGTGTGTGTGTGTGTGTGTGTGTGTGTATCTGTGTGTGCTCGGGAAAGTTATAGTTGGATATGTAACTGTAAGAGATGAGTGTGGCCAAGAGTATGTGTTAAAAAAGCCTATGACTCTAAAAAAGAAAAATATGAGAATGCTGTACAGCCAATGTATCCAAAATGGCACAAGTTGGAAATTATTAGTGTACATAGTTGCAACAAGCCCTACTGCACATAGAAGGGCTGGAGCAATAGCACAGCAGGTAGGGTGTTTGCCTTGCACGCAGCCGACCCGGGTTCCTGATTCCCAGCATCCCATAGGGTCCCCTGAGCACCGCCAGAAGTAATTCCTGAGTGCAGAGCCAGGAATAACCCCTGTGCATTGCCGGGTGTGACACCCCCTTCCCCCCAAAAAAAAGATTACTGCACATAGAGCACATATCACTGTCACTGTCATCCCACTGCTCATTGATTTGTTCAAGCGGGCACCAGTAACGTCTCTCATTGTGAGACTTATTGTTACTGTTTTTGGCATATCCAATACGCACGGGTAGCTTGCCAGGCTCTGCTGTGGGGGCTCAATACTCTCGGTAACTTGCCGGGCTCTCCGAGAGGGGTGGAGGAATCGAACTCGGGTCGGCCGTGGGAAAGGCAAATGCCCAACTGCTGTACTATCTCTCCATATAATATCAGAAAATATTTAAGCAACAAATACTGTCAAGAAAGTTGATAAAAAATTGAAGTAGGAAATTAATCACATTTGTTTTCATAGAATTCTAAAATTACTACTAAGATTTATATTTCCAGGATAACTAAAAGTAACTTATTCAGAAAAAAATAATGAGAAATGAAGAAATAATCCCTACTTGGTTTGTTATTCAGCATTTTTATAAATATTTTTCTATGTTTTACATATCCTTATCAATATTAATAAAAGATTACTAGCATCATGAAGAGGTTAATTCAGACCTGTTTAAAGCATTATGATCAAATATGAATAATGAAATTCTTACTCAATATGTAGAAATGGGACCTACTAAAAATAATTTGGAAATAATCAATATGGAGCAATCAGAGATAATTCTTACCTCCTTGCTCACACAGCTGCTGTGCTAAAGCATCTTTGAAGATAATCTGACCCCTGTGTGTTGCTGTAGCCCTAGAAAAGAACAGAAAAAGGTTAATCAAAATCTTGTAACAATTTTGATAAATGTATTTTCTAGCTTCTGAAAAACCTCATTTAAAATGTTGTATGGATATGATTTCTAAGAAAAAATGAATGTACTTGAATGTGAATAGAGTCAAGTCTTTGACTCTATTTTTTACTCTTCTTGGTTTAAGAACCAAGGCACCTGAGTTGTAAATCATGTCCTATTTTTATTTTATACAGATATTGTGACATCTGTGGACTTATTCCAAAACAGAAAATGCAAGCAAGTCCTAGATGGAAGAAAAAATATGGAGAGGGGATTTATTAAATTCTTCTTCAGGATACTTTGATAGAAAATGTTTTGTGCCGCAATAATGATATTAATACTGAACAAAGATATTCTTAATGTGTTTTTTCTGAAATCAATAGTAATCACAATACATGGAGAATTGAGACAGAATTATATTAGAATATTTTAAAAGAATTATTCAGAGACTTCATAATAACAATCTCTGTCATAATAACATATAGCTTTTCCCCCTACTGGGTTTAATTCATTTGAAGGACATGTACATCTTTTACTCTTCTAATCAGAGCTGTGCACATGGATTAGTGAAAAGAAAAAATACCCCAATAACATCCTTGCAGCAAATGTGTTATTCAATGGCTTTAATAGTAACTGTCTTATCAAAGCACAAATTATTTGTGTCTTATATATAAGATATTTTTACTTGAAAAGGATTTTGGGGAAACAAAATATATTATTTAGATTAATTTAAAATAGAAAACTCATATTCCTCTTAAGAAGCCTGATTTTAGAAAAACTGTCATACAAAGTTTTTTTAATTACTAAATATATATATTTAAATATACATTTTAGCATTAGCCAGAGAGATAATTCTGAAATAAAGTACCCTCAGATGTGAGAGACTCTGGATTCAATTTTCAATGCAAAACAGACACACACACACATGCATACACACACATTCAAACACACACACATGAAAAACAATCTTATAACAATTTTTGTAAAACAATCTTTATAACAATTATAAAAATTGAATTTCAACATTAGTTCTAGCCAACCATCATAGGACAAGAGTAATTTGATTCATCCTTCATTTACTACACACTGTTTATGTACAAGGCACTGTGCTGGGTCACAGGAGGGCAAAGTTTGGCCCTTACATTTCCTTTCATACGTGCAACCCTTAGTCAACATCTTCGACTTTGACGGGTTCAGTAGAAGCTCACGGCTCCCAGCATTTCCGGGACTGGTGTCCATGTACATATGACTCCCTATTCATGCTACAGACTTTTCTGATTTCTATACTCCAATAAGTTATTATTAACACTAGTATCAGTCCTCCAGGACCCAATTCGCAAAATAAATCTGATAAACTAAGCTATGCTGGTGTTAGTGAGTGGTTCACCCCAAACTAACATATTTTAGGGTGGAACTAATATATATACATATATATTTATACACATACATATATATACATATATACTTTGATATACACAATGGTATATTACTGAGAATTTTTAAGGTGAGAATAAAGATAAAAAGGAAAATATAAATGGAGAAAAGTATCATTATACAGCCTTCAACTTGCACAATGTGAGGTTCAGCCCTTTATCAAAATTACAGAGAAACAGGTGCTATAACTCTAAATAGATTCACATATGTTTATAGGTTTTTCTTTGCTTTTAGCAAACTAAAATGAGAAGCTTTAAATATAGGGCAAATCTAAGGCATAAACCTAGATGACAAACTAATAACCTTTCACAGGCTTATGTCCAGAAGAAACATGGGAATTTTAAGTACCTGAATAGACCATTCAAATAATCTCAACGAAGACAAGAACTATGGAGATCACACACACTACTAATAGTACCACTGACGTAAAAAAAAAATGCAGAAAATCATGCTGCTTGTGAGCTTTAATCCAATGTGTCAGCCCACAGCTATGCCATTAACTTAATCTCTTTAGACAAACATTTCTTCTGACTTCAGATGGAATCTTGGCTATTTGACCAACAACTCCATGGGGCTTGTCTTTCTAACTCCCACCTCTCTTTATCCCTTCTCCAGAGCACTGTGAGTATCAAAACACCTAGTCAGCTCATTGTAGTTCCCTCCCACCTCTATCACATTTCCACCAACACGCTCCAGAGCTCCACACAGCTTTACTCTTCTCCACCTTATAAAAGAGCAATGCAGACCAACATCAGCCATGCCACTGTGTGATTCCTGTAGGACTACACAGGATACTCCTGTAGGGATACATGTTGACATCTAATCACCAGGTGTGTTACTCTCTTTATAAGTCTTTACATTTCTGAGATAATCCTTAAGTACAAAAAATATCCAACCCTGGGTATATGCAAAGTGAGTAATTTTAAGGATTTGCAAAATAACATCATAGTATAGAACTCCATTGCTTTGTCCTATGAGATATCTGCTATATGTCTCCCAGGGTTTGACTTAGATTAGTAATGGCAAACGTACTCTGAATATATTGTTATGGAAATTCACAGGAATTTACTGAATTATATCACTTACTTTAAAACTTCTATGGAAACATGCAGCATATTATAAATATGCATTATGTTAGGTATTAAATTTATATTAAATATAATTATCTTTAAATATAAATATAAGAATTTGTACACACTCGTAAATTACTAAAAGCACAATAACTTAGAAGATGTAAAAGGGTATGTCTTCCAATTTTAATCTATGATGTATTTTTCTTTTTTTATAAAAATAAACAGCAATTCTCTTCCTCCTAAATAAATAAATAGCAGTGGTATGTGGTGATAGGCCCTATTTATTTTCAGAATTATTAGTTTATACAATTCATAACTCTTTTTGAGGGGATATTCATCAAATTTGTAATGCTAATAATCATCTTGGTATGAATTGCACTTAATTTTCCATAATTAGCAGTAATTTTTTAGAAGATCTCAGAAAATGTCCTTAATGTTCACTGTTCTGTGGGCTAGATGAGATTTCTCTTAAAAGTTTCTAATAAGTATTTATCATTTTCTTGGGAGATGCATAGATTTCTAGAGCAAATTTGCCAAGAAGAATCTCTATTAAAGTAATTTTAAAATACCTTTGGGCCATTGTAATTTATCATTTGAATAACTCCATAGAGTCTACCAAATGAAGAAAGTTCATTATGATAACCATTTGAGAACCTGAAATAGCCTTTGCTATTATGAATTTAAAAGAACACTTCATACTCAATTTTCACTAAACTCCAAAAGCAACATCCTGCCCATTCCTTTTAAGAATTAGCATGTATTGCATTGTGATGCAAAGAACCAAAGGTCACAATCTTTTAAAAAGTTTTTAGAATATATTCAATATTTTTATTATTGTTTTATTGTTTGTCATGGTAAATTTTTATTGAAGTATCATTGCTTATTTTTTAATATTAATTTTCTATTTTATCGAATCACCATGAGATAGAGCATTACAAAGCTGTTCATGATTGGATTTTGGTCATACAATATTCCAACATCTATCCCTCCACCAGTATAATATCCCAGCACCAAGGTCCCTCGTTTCCTTCTCAACCCCCAAAATAATCCACACCCCAGCCTGCTTCTATGGCAGGCACCTCTCTTCTTTCTCTACCTTTCTCTTTCTATCTTTCATTTTAGGCATTATGGTCTGCAATGAAGATGCTGAATGGTTATCATGTATATCCCTTTAACTAGTTTAGAGCAATATTGAACTCACTGTCTGGTTACAGAGCTGCTATACCAACCCCTCAACCACTATGTCAAGATCCCTTCACCATTGTTCCATGGTCTTTTTCTTCCCTTCCTTGCCAAGTTCTATTGATCATGTCTCAGAATCTTTTTCTGTAGGGGATTGTCTAATTCCTTCATTTCTTTATACTTGATATAGGAAAGGCATTGTTTGGGTTTTGATTTGTCCTTGACCTTCTGACTCACTCCATTAGTATGACTCCCTCCAATTCCATCCAAACTTCAGTAAGCTACAAGATTTCATCTATTCTCATAGTATTCCATTGTATAAATATGCCACAATTTCTTTATCTACTCATCTTTGTTGGGTACTTGGGCTGTTTCCAGACCGCAGCTATTGTAAAGAATGCTTCTGTGAACATTGGTGTGCAACATTCTGTGTTAATTCGTTTTTTATTCCCTCTTAAGATAGATGAATAAGAGTAGAATTGCTTGGTCAGTCTTTGGAACCATAAACCAACACTGGAATACTATGATTTATCGCTTTGGAGATACTGGATTTTCTCTCATTTTGCTAATTAATCTAGGTTTAGGATTCCCTATATGAGATTGGGATACAATATTATTCTGTGCTTATGGGGGGAGTATGGATTTGGCTACATCTGTTGGTGTTTGGGGGATACACTAGCTGTGTTCTGTGGCCTCTCCCAGCAGTGAACCAGGGATCAAACCCTACATGCAAAGCAAGGGCCTTAACCCCCATATTTCTCTCTAGGCTCTCTCTTCAAATAATTGCCAGTTTCTCTACCTTAATACATTTCAATGTTCTGAAAGAGTAGGAGCAATTAATTAAAAAGAAATTATCCCCCAAAGTTTCCCATCATATGATTTAATATATGAGAGAATCAAAGCTGCTCTTTAGTTGACATATTAGCTTCCAATGTGTGATATTGCCATCAAGTTTCCAAATGAAGAATAAATTGGGGTTTTAATATAATTGTTATAGTGCCTACCCAAGTGTACTGTTTCTTGACTTCAAGAGTCAATTTGCTCACAGATTAACCTAAAGAATAATTTTAAGCCTAAGGAAATGATGGGTGATTTTCCCACCTTTCTCTCTTGCTTTATCAATGAGGTCTAGTATATTTTTTGCTTGTCCATTAACAGTTGGAAGGGTGTTTGTTAACCATCAATCTGACATTAATTTACTATAACAGCAGCACACTTCTGCCAATCTATGCACCAGGAAATATTACTATTTCATGAAGTGTCTGGATTTGGTGAATTTGAGTATCAAATGAACCAATTCACTTAGAAAGATTCTCATCCCTTTTTCTCCTGCTAATAAAACTGAGGATATTTACTGCTTGACACTTAGAAAAAATAAGGGGAGGAAACCTAAATGCTTTAAAACATATAAAGGAGGAAAACAAATAACTTCAGAGAGAAATTATTTTTATGATAAACTCTTAAACTATGACAAGGCCATAGTAAAATGTCTTAAAAAAATCCTTAGAAATAAGATTATATTGGCCAATAAAGGCACAATTAACATGTTGTAACTTAATTTTCTAATTATTCAGTGAAGTTGACTACCAAAATTTAGATTCAGATTTTGATCATTGGTCAAAATGAAAGAATTTGATTCTATGAATGGGAGATAACAAGCTCATTGGTTACTTTTCTGACATGTTTCTTAATATCCCTCATTTCCTGCTGTTTTTTAAAAGGTGTGAGAGGCAATTTTGAAAGTTCTTTTAAGCTCTAAAATCTGACCCAGTTATTCAAAGTTAAGGGGATATATGTGAGTACATGTGTGCAATACATGTATAAACACATGCTGGTTGAATCAAAAGGACTAATGCATGCTGGTAGCAAGTTCATATCAGGTCACAAGACATTTTAGCAGTTTATATCTTTATGTAGAATTTAACATATGTATTATCTGAATAGGTTTGTGCATAGATAACACAGCTAAATCCTCAAACTCATACAAAATTACAAACTACATCCAAGTCACTCAAGTCACATAAATGATTCATTAATTTATCCCTCTTTAGAAGCTAATTTGGTTCATTTTGTTTGTTTACTTTCAAATCTACCATACTTCCTCATCTCTATAGCTATCATTGTAGTTAAGGACTCAGTAATTTATAACTTGAAAAATGACAGCATTCTTTTTATTGGAATACTCCTCCACATTCCCACTGTATCACGCCAATTTTCATTTTAAAATTGCTTGTGTATATATATATGTATACATACACATATACATATTCATACAGAGAGAGAGAGAGAGCGCTGAAAGGTTCCCCAGGTGCTTGCCTCCTGTCAGTCTTTTTTTTTTAAATTTTTATTTCATTAAATCACCGTGTGGAAGATTACAATGCTTTCAGGCTTAGGTCTCAGTTATACAATGCTGAAACAACCATCCCTTCACCAGTGCCCATATACCACCACCAAAAAAAACCCAAAAAAACCCCACACAGTACACCTCCCATCCCGCCCCCCCATCCCCTACCTTGTAACTGATAAGTTTCATTTTACATTCTGTTTACTTTGGTTACATTCAATATTTCAACACAAACCTCACTATTGTTGTTAGGAGTACCCCACTAGATTCAGACCTACTGTGAAGACAAATAAGGTCGCAGTAGTGGCCGCGCGGTTTTGAATTTCTGTACTTTAACAAGAAGTCCAGGGAGATTTCTTCCAGATATTGGATAATTTCAGGCTTGAAAACCCAATCTGTGGTCGTCTTAATATGGCGGCCACCGCGCCCTTCATCCCCAGAGAGAAAGAGGCGAGAGAGAGAAATACCTTTCCCCTCCTGGGCGGGCACGGGGCCGAGGCTTAGTTCTCAGGCTGGAGACATTCTGCGAGGAGTTGCCCATGCAGAAAGAGGTTTTGCTGGGTCTGGATTCACGCTTGTGCAGCTGCGGAGAGGCCGCACATGCGTGCGGCCCCCGGGATCACATCTCGGCGGTGGGAGGGGCCGGTGCCTTCCACCTTCCCAAGAGCACCCTCGTGTCCTTTTGCGCCTCCTGTCAGTCTTATCTCTCACCACACTCTGCAACTGAGCCACACTGTGATCCTAACATGTTCCAAAATGGATCATTTCTTGTGCCCAAGATATTTTATGGTCAATTTTCTGTGCCTGAAATATTCTTTCCAATTATTTTATTCATCCTAGAAAACTTTTCCAAGGAGCCAGAGACAGTACAGTGGTAGTACAACAGCCTTGCACATGGACAACCCGGGTTCAATCCCTACCATCCCATATGGTTACTTGAGCCTGCCAGGAGTGATCCCTGAGCTCAGTCAGATATAAATTCTGAGCACCATTGGGTCAAAAAAGTGTTCCTCCAAAAACCTCCCCTCTTTATAAAACTTTCTTAAATACCTAGATTCTAGTTTCTTAAACTGTGAAAGAGACACAAGAAATTTGGCAATACTAAAAAGTTTCTGGAACTTCTTAACAATTTGTAGCCAAGGTCTCTGTTTTTCATCATTCCTATACAAATACATTTATATTCACAAACTCCATAGGAATCCAGCAACCTTGTTAACAGATGGATAAAACCCTTGCTATCTATAATAAAAAGGCTAATACTATCAGAAATAAATGAGGTTTAGAATAAATTAGTTATCTGAGAATATAAATAATTGTTAGGAATCCACAGATGTCTGAACTAGAAGAATTTTGTCAAAAGAATAATTTTTCTTTTCTTTCTTTCTTTTTAAAAGCATTGTTTTACTTGAACTTTTAATAAGCTCAATTGAGAGACTATATCAGAACCTTTTGGGAGTCAGAGTGAGAGTATAACAGGTAAGGCACTTGCCTTACATACGGCCCACCCAGGCCCGATCCCTGGCACCCAATATGGTTCACTGAGCACTGTCAGGAGAGATCTCTGAGCAGAAAACCAGGAGTAATCTCTGAGAACTGTTGGGTGTGAACCACCCAATACCCCAAATTTTGTTACAAATAATGCTCTTATGTCTTCAGAGACAGAAAAATCTGCCACTTAATCAGGATGAATTGCTAGTATATAAGCAATTACTAGTATATAAGCAATTACTAGTATAGAATTACTAGTATATAAGCATGAAAAATCTTACATGAAAATTTAGAAAAAATATTAAAATTATTATTTATAACAGAAGTCTAGCCACCAGTAAGAAGTGAGCAAGAACTCATTTGTGGAATATAACGTAACAGAATGGGAGACTAACACCCAAGAATAGTAGAGATAAGTACCAGGAGGACTATTTCACAGCTTGGAAGCTGGCCTCACATGCTAGGTGAAGAAGCAGCTCTGATAGAGAAGGGATCACCAAGCAAAGGGTGCTAGGCCCACTAGGGATGAGAGATATGGGCTGAAAATAGACTGTAGACCAAACATGATGCTTACTTAATACCTCTGTAGCAAACCACAACACCCAAAAAGAGAGAGCAAGGAAAAGGGAATGTCCTGCCACAGAGGCAGGGTGGGGTGAAGAGGACAGGGTGGTGGTGGTGGGAGGGATGCTGTGACCATTGGTGGTGGAAAATGGGCATTGGTGGAGGGATGGGTACTCGATCATTGTATGACTGAAACGCAAGCATGAAAATTTGTAAATCTGTAACTTTACCCCACGATGATTCACTAATTCAAAAAAAAGTGAGCAAGGGACCACAGAAAAAGATACCATGGATTATCTTCTTCCACATTTAATAATTATTTTCAGAGAGATTATGCATACTGAGTTACTATAATGACTAACATATATAGCCCTAACTTTAAATGTTTTGAGAACACATGGGCACACACATGTCAGAAAAAATAAGGAAGGAAAAAATAAAGAATAAAGAAAGGAATGAAGAAGAAAGGAAGGAGGGAGGGAGGTAGAGGTGGAGGGAGGGAAGAAGGGAGGGAGAGAGGGAAGTAGGGATGGAGGGAAGGAAGGATAAAGGGAAGGAAGAAAGGAAGAAAGAAAGAAAGGAAGGAAGGAAGGAAGGAAGGAAGGAAGGAAGGAAGGAAGGAAGGAAGGAAGGAAGGAAGGAAGGAAGGAAGGAAAAAAGGAAGGAAGGAAGGAAGGAAGGAAGGAAGGAAGGAAGGAAGGAAGGAAGGAAGGAAGGAAGGAAGGAAGGGAGGGAGGGAGGAAGGAAGGAAAAAAGGAAGGAAGGAAGGAAAAAAGGAAGGAAGGAAGGAAGGAAGGAAGGAAGGAAGGAAGGAAGGAAAAAAGGAAGGAAGGAAGGAAAAAAGGAAGGAAGGAAGGAAGGAAAGAAAAAAGGAAGGAAGGAAGGAAAAAAGGAAGGAAGGAAGGAAGGAAGGAAGGAAGGAAGGAAGGAAGGAAGGAAGGAAGGAAGGAAGGAAGGAAGGAAGAAAAAAGTAAAGGAGAAAGGTCTGGATTAATTTAGAGGAAAAAATGTGTACAAGAAGCATTAGATTCATACAATGCAGTAAAATTTATCACAAAAAATAGTTACAATAGATCATACACTAAATTTTCTATGTAGTATTACTAAAAGTATGCATGCTTAACTTCTATAATCAATTGTAATATTTTTGGTTTGTGAAATATGAATTTAGTAATAGAAACCCAACTAGTAATTTAGGAGTTTGATTTGCAATAGTTTGATTTGAGATGTAACCTAAAATCATAACACTATCTCCATATCTCTAAAATTGACATTTTATTCACAACTACTTTATATTTCTAATCTCTGGGAATGAGTATTACAGATGTTAAAAAAAATCTATCAGCTTCCCAGAAGAGCCATGTGTTGGTACAATTTCCCACCAGTGATTAAATATGTGAAGATCTGGCAATGAACAGATAGAATTTAAAATACAGAAGTAGGAGGACAGAACAGTGATTACAGGGTACAATCTCCCACTTAAAAGATAAACTAATTCTAGTCACAGATAGTTTATCTGTGCCTCTATATGCAGTCACCCAAATGTAGTTGGACTCTAATGCTCATTTTTGATAAATGTAAGTTATACAGCATCAGAGAGAAACAAACATCTATCACTGGCCAAAACTTTAATTGCATCGTAAGTCAGCGGCAAAACACATTTAGAAAAGAGAAAAATACCTATTGTAAGTATAGAATTGAACAGTAGTACATTTTTAGGACAAGATTTTTTAAGGGCTAAATAGTATCTTACTATTAAAAAATAATATGTCACTATTATGAGTTATATCAGTTTCTTTGTCTATATTATAGAATTTTAGTTTACATATGTATATTTTACATTTTTAATATTTTTCAATGAGAGATTACATAAATCTTAGACATATCTTATATTCTGCTCAAACTATTGATACAAATAATGTATTAGTTAAGTTTAAGTTATACAATGTGTTGATCCATATAGTTATATCTTGCAAAATGATTAATACCATAGTCGAACCTCCATTCTGTCACACAATTACCATTTCTTTTTTGTGAGAGAACATTGAAAAACTAGTTTCTTGGCAACACTGAAGTATATGATAGGGAACTAATCATCACGTTTTAAATTAGATACCTACAAGTTGTTTAACATTTAAGTGGAAGTTTATACCCTTTAATCACCATTCTACTCTTTATTTTTTCTAAGATCTACATTTTTAGTATATCTTGCATTTTAAGATGGTTTTTAGGGTTGAGCCAACAAAATATAGGGCATAAGCATTTAAGGTTTAGATCAACAATTAGCATTAAGCAATGTAAATACCTTCCCACCAGCATACTGGTGTGTCCATCATAGAAGGCCCCCTGGAAGTGCTGACAAAATTTTATTTTTATTCCAAAGGTGTCAGCTTACTTTTAATTTCAATCCCATTGATGAGTGGGAAGACTGTACACTTTTTGGTTACATTTTTCAGCCTAGTGAATTTTCCATGTCTTTACCCATTTTTTTATGGACTTAATGAATTTCTGATTACAAGAGTTCTTTAAATACTAAGATTGTTAACTCCATGCTGTATTTCACCAATATTTTATTAGTTACTAATTAGCCATTTATTGTCTTTATGAGTTTTTAAGTTTTATATTTTCATGTAATCAAATCTTTCCATCTATTCCCATGTAATTTTCCCAAGGTTGTCATAATGAAAAGCTCTTTTCCATTCAAAACTCAGTTAAGTAACTATTTGCATACATATGCCTTTGGGATTTTTCTTCTACCAGCCTGGAAGTTATTGGGCATTGAATGGTCCTTAAATTTGCCCCCATCCCCATCAACAGTACAAGAGGATTCCTTTTGCTTCCAGTCTTTGGTTTTCTTATTGTAGTCTTATTTTCTTGTCTAGATTTATTATTGCTTAGGTAGTATGTTTTCAAAGGTGTTGATATTTGGGTTTCCAGTCGTTTGGCTATATAGCATTCTGGGTGTGAGATGATAGCTTATTGTAAGTTTTATTTGCATTTCCCTAGCGAATAGGTTATGTTGAAGATTCTTTCTTTTTTTCATAAGCCTATTGGCAATCTGTATGTCCTCTTCAGGAAAGTGTCTGTTCATCATTGCTCCCCATTTTTGACAGGGTTATTAGATTTCTTGTTGTAGAGCTTTGTGAGTAATTTATAGACCTTGAATGTTAGCCTTTTATCTGATGTACTGAGCGCAAACATTTTCCCCCATTCGGGTGTGTGTGTGTGTGTGTGTGTGTGTGTGTGTGTGTGTGTGTGTGCTTTATGCTAGCCTGAGTTTCTTGTTTCTTTTGCCATGTAAAATTTCATTTGATTCAACCCCACTGTTTTCGTTTTTGTTATCTTTGCCAATGAAATCAAATCACCGAAAATATCTCTGAGGTACATATTCTGAAAAGTTCAGCCTATATTTGTGTCAATGTATTTTATGAACTCTAGTCTAATCTTAAGAACTTTATTCCACTTTAAATTAATTTTTGTGTATGATATGAGAAATGGTTCCTGTTTCTTTTGTTTACATGTAGCTATAAAAGAAGTAGTACTACATATATATTGTGACAATAGGTACAAGAAAAGCCGAAGACCTTCCATTTAGAACTGGAGGGTATCATGTTAAGTGAAATAAGTTAGATGGAGGTCAAATACCAGATAATCTCACTCCTCTGTGGGGAAAAGAGAACTAAATCAAGGGAACAGTATCAGACTCTGATCAACTTTTGGCCTTGGACGATAAAACTAAGATTACCAAACAAGGGGTTGGGGTCGGAGGGAATGTAGAGGCAGACTGGAGGTAATATTAGGTCATTGGTAGAGGGTCTTGACACTTTGATAATTGTGCATGAAATCAGTGAATACCAGTTAAGTGTATAAACATTTTACCTAAACTGTAACACTGTAGCACTGTCTTCCTGTTTTTTTTATTTGCTCCAGCGGGCACCAGTAATGTCTCCATTGTGAGACTTCTTGTTACTGTTTTTGGCATATCGAATTTGCCAGAGTAGCTTGCCAAGCTCTGGAGTGCAAGCCGGGATACTCCGGGTAGCTTGCTGGGCTCTCCGAGAGGGACAGAGGACTCAAACCCAGGTTGGAGGTATGCAAGGAAAACGCCCTACCCGCTGTGCTATTGCTCCAGCCCCTGTGCTATCACTCCAGTCTATTTTTACCTAAACTATCATGATAAAATTAAACATTTTAAACATTAAAAAACATTTCCCTATTTATTTAAAAACATGTTTTCAAATTATATTGTGTAATATTATATCTACCCCTTATTTGGGAATATTTACCAAATAACATTTTTATTATATACAAAAATTATTTCCTGAAATTTCTACACAGTTCCACTGATGAGAAAGCCTTGAAAAAATTCCACACTAAAGCCAACTATGTAATTAATCAACGAATTGGAAATAGTGTTCTCTCATGTTCTAACTTGATCTAAAATAAAGTGTTTATATTAGCCATAATAAAATTATAATCATGAAGAGGAACTTTCAAATCAGCAGATTAAGCTAAACTGTAGTTGTTACATACCAGTTAATTGAAAGAATTTTAGAGAATATTTTCTATGGCAGTCTGAAACCACAGACTTATTCAGTTAAGCTTTTATGTGGGTAAAACAAAATAACTCTTAGGGAAATATAATAAGCGTATTTATTTTTTAAATTTATTTTTATTGAAACACCGTGAGAGCAGTTACAAAGTTTTCGGTTTAAGTCTCGGTCATACAATGATGAAACACCCGATCCTTCACCAATACACATTTTCCATCACCAGAAACCCCAGTATCCCCCCCATCCTACACCCTCCCCCTACCTGTGTGGCAGACGATTTCCACATTACTCTCTCTCTCTCTACTTTGATTACATTCAATAAAATCCCAAATAATATGGTGGGTTTGGTGTGGAAGCCTGAGTCTTTTTCTCTAGAAATACTGAACCAGACAAGTGTCTGGAATTGAAAACTGTGGCACAATACATGGGGCTGAAACAGGAAGATGGAGAGAAGCCTCTAACATAAAAATTTGGATAGTCACCCGCTGTGTGATTTTTACATACACTATCAAGAAATGAAAAATCAGCATGTATAACAGAAGACCTCAAAGCTTCCAGGAAAAAAAAAATAGCCCGAAAAACAAGAATAAAATGTTATCAGCCTTCTTAATTATAACATTGTGAAATCTTCTAATTCTCAGAAAATGTTACTTTTAAATCTGGAATTCTATTTCTAGTCTATCTGTCATAAATGCAAGGAATCATTTTTACTACCTGTGTATACCTTCTTGAAAAGTAACTAAGAAATGCTCCTCAAAACCTGTCTGAGAAAATTAAGAGAAGTAATCACTAGTGTAGGAGAGTGAAAAAAAGATTCAAGAAAGAAAAAGTTAAGTATCACTTAGTTCTGGAGTGAATAATATATAATCATTAATTGAAATACTGATGACTGATTTTATGCAGACAATATATTTATATTGGGGCCAGTATTCTGAGGTAGGCAGAGTCTCTTGCCTGCGCGCCTGGCTGTTTTCCCTGGGGCCCCTAGGAGGGGATGGGCTCCAGCTTCCCTCCCCACCCCAAGCAGAGCTTCCAGCAGCCGAAGTCCTCCGGAACCTAGCCACAACCATGCTCAAGGCCCCTCTCCACACGTTCGGACGAGCCTTACGCATGAAGGTACCGGCAGAGGAACCCAGGTGTGTGGGACCTGGGGTTGAGACCTCCAAGCCTGCTCGAATCGGTACTGCGCCTGCTCTGCCCAGATTTCCCATTTCCCAGTAGCTAGGCAGTCACACCCAAGGACTACCCCCAGCGCCCTGTAATCCCATCCACGTCCAGCATCCAGACACTTAAAACCAAAATACCTGGATATCTTATAGCCTACTTCCCCTCTGGGAGAACCTGGCAAACTACTGGGAGTTTCCTGTCCACATGGAAGAGCCTTGAAAAGTCCTCATGGTGTATTAATATGCCAAAACCAGTAACAAGCTGGGTCTCATTCTCCTGACCCTGAAAGAGCCTCCAATGCAGCATCGTTGGGAAGGATGAGTAAAGAGAGGCTTCTGAAATCTCAGGGCTAGGACAAATGGAGACGTTACTGAGACCGCTTGAGAAATTCAACAATGATGATTCTGGGTTGGAAGGATTGAAATATGTTATGGGAAAACTCCTAGAAAAACAGAGTACCAAACTAACTCAGAGGAATTTGGGAACATGAACAGATATATAATAAATTAAAAGACTGAACTTCTCCCCTGCAAAGAAAGTCCCAGATCAAATGACTTCACTGATTAATTCTTCAAAATGTTTAAAGAATTAAATAAACAAATGCTTCACAAATTTTTTTAAAACATAGGAGAGGCTACTTTTCAACCTATTTTATGAGGTTAGCATACGAAAACAGACAAATCATAACTAAAGAAAACTACATAAATACATATGAATATAGACACAAAATTTGTTAGAAAAACACTAGCATACTGGAATCTAGCAACACTAAAAAAATTGTCTACCGAATTTATTTCAGAATGTGAGAATGATTCAAATTGATAAAAACCAAGTAATGCAATACTCTATTAATAAAATCAGGAAAATACATAATCATATAGATGCAGTAAAAATATGACATCTCCCAATATTTTTTTTTTGCTCTTTGGGTCACACCTGGTAATGCACAGGGATTACTCCTGGCTCTTCAACTCAGGCGGTGCTCAGGGGACCATATGGGATGCTGGGGATCGAACCCGGGTCGACCCCTTGCAAGGCAAACGCCCTACCCTCTGCGCTATCTCTCCAGCCCCTCTCCCAATATTCTTAAGATGATTTTAAAAAAGAAAGAAAAAGAAACAGCAGCCAGAGAACTAGTACAGCAAGTATGGCGCTTGTCCTGCACACAGCTGACCTGAGTTAATTCTTAGCACTCCAAATGGTTGCCCAAAGCTGCCAGGAGAAATCCCTGAGCACAGAGCCAAAGATAACCCCTGAGTACCACTGCGTGTGGCCCTCAAACCAAAAATAGAAAAGAGAAAAAGAAACAAACTAGAACTATAAGAAGACATCTTTCCTGATAAATGCTATCTGTGAAAAAAAATTGTTTTATTTGTTGCTGAAAATGAAAGCTTTCATTATAAAATCAAGCATGAAGGCTTTTGTTTTTTTCCTAGTTTTTCTCGATATTGTAGTTGATATTTTAATCAAGGAAATCAGACAAGACAGTGACACAAAGTATGTAAACTTAAAATGAGGAAGCAAAAATAGCGTATCAACAGATGACAAAATATTTTTTATAGAAAATACTAATTATTGGACTGGAGCGATAGCACAGTGGGTAGGATGTTTGCCTTGAACTTGGCCGACCCGGATTCAATTCCTCTGTCCCTCTCAGAGAGTCTGGGAAGCTACCGAGAGTATCCCTCCCCCACGGCAGAGCCTAGCAAGTTACTCGTGGCGTATTCAATATGCCAAAAACAATAACAACAAGTTTCACAATGGAGACGTTACTGGTGCCTGCTCGAGCAAATCGATGAGCAATGGGATGACAGTGATACAGTGACTAATGTTATAAATGGGACAACAGTGCTACAGTGCAACTAATTAATGCAGAAGATAATAACTGATTCTAGAAGGCTGCTGAGTATAATATCAATGAACACATACAAGCAGTTAATCAACACACTACCTATAACCTCTACCAATACAAAAAGTGGAAGGGAAATTTGGGTCATTGGTGGAGGGATGGGGGACATGGAGGGTGGGTTTGCTGCAAAACACATGAAAGCCTAAAACTCTATTATCAACAGCTTTGTAAATCACAATAAATAAGATTTAAAATAAAATAACAAAATAAAGATATTTTTTTAAATTCAGCCATAATATATGAAGATGTGGAGGCACTAATATTCTGTTACTGATAATGAAAACCTCTACCACCAATTTATAAAACAGTTTGGCAATTCCTCAAAGTGATAGACATCACATCATATACAATCTAGCATGTATTTGTAAGTGTTTAATTAAAAAAATTGAAAACATAAGTTACATGAAAAAAATTCCTGTACAAAGATATAAGCATCATTCACTATAATTAAAAGTGGAAACAAAGCCAAAGTATGTCAACCAATGATGATTAAATAAAATGAGATATAGTCTTATAATGGAATATCATTTCAGCCAGAAAAAAAAATGGAATGAAGGGTCGGAACAGTGCTTTACATGTAGGAGTCACTGGTTCAGTCCCTGACACTACTTGGTTCCCTAATACCACCCAGGAGGGGCCCTTAAAGGAAAATAAAATGGACTAAAGTACTTTTTATGCTATAATATGAGCCTTTCAAAGACAGCAGATATTTTTTAAAGTAAAGCTTTAAAAGCCAGTTACAAAAGGCTACATGTTGTGTGGTGCCATTTATGTGAAATGTTTAGCATGAACAAGTCCAGAGAGCCAAGAATTAAATGTGTGTTTTTCAGGGAATGGGGAGTTGAGCATGACAGTTAATAAATGCAGGGTGTCTTTGGGGGCTAGGGGTGAAAATATGTTGAATTTTTTATGATTGCACAAGTCTATGTAAAGGCCATTTGATTGAACGTAAAATGATGAATTTGTGTGTGTGAATTTTATTTCAATCAGGCTGTTATTTCAAAATAAAATTGAAATATATTCTATAACATTGTATACACTATAGTAGAGAAATATACATCTAGTATTATTTTTAAGGATATCTCAATTTCTTATGCTGGACAAAATGAAGTGCTTTATTGCTTGAAACTTCCAGACAGAGTTAATTAGTATTTTTCACACTTTCATTCTTCAATGCTTCATCAAAAGTAATGCAGTAGGTGACCCAAGGAAACTATAGAGCCTCGAATCACAATCAAATTTCAATTAAACCAAAGTTAAAGTTCTACACATTATATGCAACTTGGAGCCTACGGAGAGAATAATTTTTCTTTTGTAATGTGTAACTAGTGCTGTTCTTACCTGCCTCAGGACACATTTAGATTAAAGAAAACACATTAAATTATTGATGTAATGATTAATTGAAAGTCCCCTTAAATTATCCAACACATTTCTAGCAATGTCCTTTGGCCCCATGCAGAAACCACAACTCTTGCAAGTACATTCAAAAGCAGTCATGAGTGTAATTTTTAAAAATAAATCACAACACTGAAACAAACCAGAATAAATGGTCAGGATACTACCAGGATAAGAGCTGAAAATTTTTTCCTTCCTCTCTCACCTAGAAATCCCTTAGGCAAGACAGAACTTATTAAATCACTTTAGTATTTCAAGAAAATTCTACAGTTGCCATGTTGTATGCTGTTACTTAAGTGGAAGTGATGTCTGTATCACCAATTCTATTACTTGCTTACCGGTAAGTCTGATTTTGGAAGAGAACAATTTCCTGCACAAGTCTAGTAGAACCAAACCAAACTTAAAAAGAACAAAGGAAAACACTGGTCCCAGGAACAAATATAAAACCCACTTCACAATGGGTTTGACTTACCCATGCAGGTGCATATTTAGAAAAAGAAAACGGTACAGTGGGTGGAAATGGACCATAAGAATGGCCCTGGATCAATCCCCTGACTGCCAGGCACCCAGAGCACTGTTGGAAGAGCTCAATCCCCACCCACCCTCCACATACACCCACACACCAAGAACTAAGAAGAGCGGTAGTGGGCATCAGTTTTGCAATTGTAAAAAAAAAACTAATAAATTCACTATGATAACTCAATGAAAAACTAATTTGAAAAAGTTTATTCGAACCTACTGAGATTTGTAATTCTAAACATAAAAACTTTAAAAAATAATTTTAAAATGCTTATTATAGACAGTCAATAGGTATATAAAAAATGCTCTGCCTCACTGACAGTCAAGGAAATTTAAACAAATGAGATATCAATGAGACTAGGACATTCAAAGGGAACAAGATCCACCAGAGTTGACATGGCTGTAAGTGTAAAGGGACTCTCATCCACTGCTGGTGGGGATGACAACTGGTTCACCTTCTTTGAGAAAACCTATGAATACATCGAAAAAAAAAACCGAAGACTTTCAACTTTCATATGGCCCAGCATTTCCACCTCTGTGCACCGACCTCAAGGGCCCAAAAACTCTATTCAGAAAAGATATTTATAATTCTGTATTCACTGAAGAACTAGTCATAATAGCTAAAATCTGGAAACTAGCCAGCTGTCCAAGAACAGACGACTAGATAAAAAAACAACACAAAAAACGAACGGTGGTACATGGGTATATACACACAATAGAATACTGTTCCGATATAAGATGAAATGAAATCATGGATGGAACTTGAGGGTGTCATGAGTGTATCATGCTGAGTCAGAAGGAGGGGCAAATACAGAATGATTTTTCTTACACGTGGGATATAAAGACAGCATAGTCAGGGAACAGCAAATGAACATAGAAAAAAGAACTAAAAACTGTTTTAACCAAGGGTGGGGGCTGGAATAGGTTGCTGGGGGGAGAACTGAGACAATGATGGAGGGATGTGGACACTGCCGTGGAGGACGTGGTGCTGGAATGTATGCATGAAATATTATTATGAACAGTGCTGTAAATCACGGTGCCTCAAATAAATTTTTTTCAAACACTGATTGCTGGATCCCTAGTTCCAAGTATAACTAATTCAGAATTTCTGGGCATGAGGCTCAGGTGTATGTGTTTCTAATTACGGTCAAACTTAAAGACTATGATTATGAATAAGTATACCAATTTGCATTTTCCCTTATTAGTCAGAAATAGTTCACCCTCCCTCTTTGTAACATCTTCTGCCCTGTTTTCAACCATTGCTATCACCGATTTACTTCATTTCTTTTATTTCTCCAATTAAAACCCCCCTGGAAAGGTAAAAAAATAAAAATTTATCCTGTTGGCCTTGGGAAAGTTACTCATCACCCCCCCTCAATTTTCCTCTGTCTCTGGTAGATTTAAATCATATGTATATCTAACTCACAGTTATAGCAATAAGAGGACTAGAGAGTTACTACAGGGTCTATTACATACCTTTCACACAACTCAATCCACAGCATCACATGGTCCTCCAAGCATTGTAAGGTGTGAACCTGGAGGTCCCTGATTACCATCAGGGAGGCCCAGGAAATCTCTGGCACTGCAAAGCCTGAAGAGCATTGCATCCTTGGGCCTTTACATAACTAACTGCCCAATAGGTCAACAATCACTTGTAGAGGCTCTCATAACCAACTAGTATTCACAAGGACCTCCGCAAAAATGGATAAACTGTATCACTGTCACTGTCATCGATTGCTCATCGATTTGCTCGAGCGGGCACCATATAATGTCTTCATTGTGAGACTTGTTGTTTCTGTTTTTGGCATATCGAACACGCCATGGGGAGCTTGTCAGGCTCTGCCATGAAGGTGCAATACTCTCAGTAGCTTGCCAGACTCTCTGAGAGGGGTGGAGGAATCGAACCCGGGTCAGCTGTGTGCAAGGCGAACACCCTATCCACTGTGCCCAAAATTTTTTGTATTTTTTTCCTGAAAAATAAACAATTTTTAAAAAACTGTCAGAAAGCATAGGTTTTTTTGTGTGATTTCCTTATCTAAAGAAATGTTTTCACTATTGTCTTTGCTGTATTTACTCATGAGCAGCTACTACAGGCAGGATTTCTCAACTTGAGCACTACTGACATTTGAGCTGGTAATTCTTTGCAGTAGGGGGTTGTCCTGTGAATGGCAGAATGTTTTTGCAGCAATCTTGGTTTCTTAAATACCAGTTGCCAGGTGTGTCAATAAAAACTGTCTCCAGACATTGTAAGATGTCCCCTAGGAAAAGGCAAAATTGCCCCCTGTTAAAAATCACTGGCATATAGGTTGGTAGTACTTAACCCATATCAAAATAACACTATTTATACTTTATCTTGCTTACCACACCGAGTATCATTCATTCTGACATTTATACTCTGAGAAGTATTTCAAATTTGGCTCATGTCTAGGAGTTTAATTATATATAATATTCCCTAATGCCAAGCAGAATTTTATATTGAAGTCAATTGCTGTGGAACAGCCATAATCAGCTTCCTGCATAGCTTTGGGCAAAAGGGAAAAGTAAGAATCAAAACACACACACACACAAATGCTACAGAAAATGCTTGTATAAATGGTCTTGCTAGCTCAAGCTAAGTCTCAGCTTTAGGAAAGCTATTTGCCTGACTCACATTTTCTGTTAAGTTTACTCTTTGAATAACAGCCCTAGAGGTTGGAGAACTGAAGTATGTGGTGGTTTTGTTTTAAAAGCCTTTCCTGGAATCAAACATAATACTATTAAAGAAAACTCAACATGGATAAGTGGGAGTTACAGATATATAATGTATAAACACCCAACTTCAAAATCAGATCGGACCACAAAGGCAATGGATCCTCCAATAGAGCAATGAGACTGAATCAATTGATCAGGGGTATCTTAAAGGTGAATTACCTGCCTATATAAACTTGACTAAGTAGAGAGAATTTATTGCTTTAGGTAAAAAAGAGAGTAGTAGGGAGGGCCGGAGTGATAGTACAGTGGGAAGAACATTTTCCTTGCATACAGTAGACCTAGGTTCCAACTCTGGCATCCATATGGCCCCCCAAGCATGGCCAGGAGTAAACCCCTCAGCATCACTGAGTGGAACCCCACACAAACAAAAAGAGCAGAGGGAGTATACTTAAAAGTAAAAAGTCAAGATGAATCGGTCTAGGAATTAAGGAGACTGGGGGTGCGGGAGGGACCATGGGGCAGTGATGGAGGGATCCTTAAACACTGGGGAGGAACTGGTATAGTAATTCTACAGCTGAACACAGCTTCAATATTATTGCAAACTATGATACATCGATTTAAGCATTAAAAATAAAAATTTAAAAAGTGATAAGCCAGTCACAGAAGAGAAAATGTTTTAATTCCTTTACGTAACAAGGAACAGGCCCATGACTAACAGCAGAAAATGATGCCCCGAGTTACAATTTCACCCCAGTAAACACACAGTATTTGAATTACAGTCTACATGGAAGACCATTCTGACACAGTTTGGGGTCCTATAGAGTAATTCTCTGCCTTCCTGTGAACATTCTTATTTTTGCATAATGCTAAAGAAATCACGTTTTCATTTTTCTGTAGTTTGTTACAGCTCATTTCTGTACCAACTGCCAAACCAGTTAATTTGTATAAATAATAGAACAAGATTCTATTGTTTCTCATCTGACACAGTGCCAACTAGTTGGTCTACCTTTTCCAAGAGGGAAATCGTGCTTTTAAACTCTATATCTAATTTTAATGTCCCTAGAGTTATATACAGTAAATTCTCTTGGAACACAGAACTGAGTGTATGTACTCAAGACCCACCCTTTATATTATGTCGTACAAAACTATTATTTCCATGTGGCCATTAAATGAAAAAGAGCAAAACGACTGGTTTGTATTTTAACCAGAAATGCCAGCTTGGCTTTTGTCTATCAGCACGGTCTATTGCAATGAGAAGGAAGCATACACTCTCTTACACTGGATATAACACATATCCCAAATTTGAAAGCAGAGAGAGTCAATGGTTAAGTAAGCTAAGGGTTTGTGGAAAGACTGTGTGCACACAGTTAATAAGCCATCCTCAAAAGCCTGGAATTCTTAGAAATGTAGTGCTTTCAATTGTAATTTACTTCTCCTATCAGGTATCTTTGCTACTTTACATGTTTAATATTTTTGGAGGGAGGGGCACATCAGGCAGTGCTAAGATCTTATTTCTTGCTCTGTGCTCAGGAATCACTCATGTCAAGCTCTCAAAAGAATATACGGGATTCCAGGGATTGAACCCAGGTCAGCCAGGTTCAAGGTAAATGATACATTATACTAAATTCATTGTACTATACCTCTGGCCCCTTATGTGCTTTATTGGGGGATGATTGTAGATTTCTGGAAAAGTCCCAAGACAGTTCCCACATAGCCTTTATCCAACTCCCCCCAATGGTAACCTTTCACATCACCATGATTCATTTGCCAATGCTAAGAAATGAACATTTAGATCCACCACCCCCCACCCCGTTTTTAAAAAGTCCTTTCTTAACCTTCTTCCTCTTTCCCTCCCCTCCAAGTATCCAACAGAGGCTGTCATATCACATCCTGTAACATGCCTTTTGAAAGACAAAAAATAATTCCAGGCGGTAAAATTTATTAAATTGCCAACCAACCCTATTAGGAACTCATTTATTACATCAATTTTCCTCTGGAAGGAAAAGATAAGGGCAGCATGAAAATCCTGGGTATGTGAGGGCACATAAAGGAATTGTGAAGGGAAGGAAATGCTGCCAAGAAAGGAGGCAACAAATCAAAGCCAAAGACATTCAATTTTGCCTGGGGCAGGCCCTGTGCCTCTATGTGTAATTAGCTTCCTCAATTACTACATCTGACAAACTAATTTTAATTTGAGAGAAGACAACAAATCATTAATTATGATAATAAGTCATGGATTCCATTTTTTTGCATGTGGATTCTACATGTTCTGTGACTTGTGCGCGTGATCATTCAGCAGTTTGTTTCTCCATTTCTTCCAGCCTCTGGACGTGCAGGGTGCCTCTGTGTGAAGACACCCGTGTCCTCCTATGGTGTCCTTCGAACTCTCAGCCCTGTAGCCATAGCTAGTCAGGCAGCACAGATATATTTTAGCATCAACAGTGCTCTGTTTAAGAGGGCAGGCTTCTTAGGCTAGTTTTGATCTGAAACTTAGCTACCATTTCATTGTTCTGATCTTGGGCAAATGAAATAGCCTCAGCTCCATGAAATACTCAGCGGCAAAATAAGGGCAGTAACAGGACCTAACAATTTGGGCGGTGGGGGGTGGGTGGGAATTAAGGGAGAGGATCCTCGTGAATATGTACTCGGAAGATAGCCATCTTTGACGCCTATAAAGTCAATCTTACCATGTTCTCAAATCAATTCTGGAGTAAGGAAGGACAAAGCATTTTCCCCACCCTATTGTCAGTGGGGTTTAGAATGTGCCAGCCTCTTGAAGACTGATGAAGGAGCTCAAGGATCAGTCATGAGTTTTGAGACTATTAGTTGTTTTCATTAACTTCTTCACTGCTAGGCAGAACTTGGACTCTTTCCCCCATGTGGACAGTCACAAAGCGTTCTCACTCCTTCCTTTTACCTTGTTTCAGGGAACTCCAACTACAAATAAGACACCTACCCCCAAGAAGTCCTGGTTATAATACCAGATGCCGTGCAGGTGATGAGAATAGAGCTGTGAACAAAGTGTTCTGTTCCCACAAGAATATACGTCAGGTATAAAAAGATACACATAGACAGAATCTGTATGCAAATCAATGGTGGTTGTTCAGCTTTGTCATCAGACTCCAATTAAGAGAAACTCCAGTATCATGCCTGTCTCTTTTCTGGCCCAACATCTAAAGTCCTTCTCTACCATGGGGTTAGTTTCTTGACTATTGTATCAGATCCACTCCCTCCTTTCGTCCTGATTTCCATGCTCCCATGATCACCACACTAATCACAGAGGTGTAATTCTTAAGAACAGTGAAGCAACCTTACCAATAACAATAAACCAAAAAGAGCATCATAGTTTATATATACTGAGAAACTGGTTTACAGACTCAAAGCCAGGTAGTGTGAGAAATATCTCTTCGACTGGTTTACTCCGACTCACCTGAAACTTCATAAAAGCCCTTGAAATAGCAGCTCATAATACCTTTCTCTACCCTTTCAGGGCACCTGCCACAGAATTATCTGTTGAAAGGAGAGTGCTCAAGAACACCAACTCAGAGATCTTAATGTCTGATTTAAATCTGATATCAATACACACAGGGGGAAGTAACGAATGAATGCATAACAACTTTATTGCGCCTCACCATATTTTCTACCTCAGATATGTGGTGAAGGTCTTTATAATTATCTACATAAAACACTTTGCCTGATATATGGCGAGTTCTCAATGAATATTAGCCACAATAATGTTGGTAATCATAATAATAACAATACTAATGTAAGTTCTGTGTCAGAGGATGTATATATTTTGTTTACGGATATGTATTTCTTGGGCTTTGAATAACACATAGCCTATCATGAATGATCAATAAATAGTTGCTAAATTATTTAATGATAAATAATCATTACTAAGTCGCTAAATTACTGAATAAATGAGAAAAAAAATAAACACACATAAGATTTCCTCTTGGTCAGAGCTTACTATTCAGTTAGCAAAAAGTTATTCATGCATGAAATTCAATAAGAAAATCAAAACAAGAACAACATCATTCATCAATAACTTTCAAGCATTCAAAAGGAGAAAAATAAAGAAATCCAAAACATAGCCGTGGTGTCTTCAAAAACACTTAAGATGGAGGAAAAAAAACACATAAAAATGGCCAAGTGCTAAAAAATGAGCATATTTAGTAATGAAATTAAGATATGATCAAGTAAACAGAAATAGAGTAAACATTTATTTTATAATATTATGAGCATCTTCCTGAAAAGGCCTATGCAGGCATTTGAATATTAAGTGAACAAAGACTGCTAGTTAAAAGAGTTCTATTATGAAACAATAATCCTTTAATAGATCTTTTTACATAAACTTGGTTTTATAAATTAGATTTAATCCTAGATCAAAGCTCATCAGAATTCAAATTAATTTAAATAAAATGTGTTATAAAGTCATGTGGATTCAAGATACCCCTATGTGAAAATTTGAGAAGCATTTTGATGGTTGCAAAGAATAATATTAGCACTGTGCATTAAGTCCCTAGGAAAATAAACTATGCTTCTAAGTACCAATATAATTGCAAGTCTCCTTATGAAAACAGAGTTTGAGTTCCATAAAAAGGCCTGGATTAGCTTCAGGGATAGGTATATAACTACCTCTGAAATATCCAAACAGGGATTTTTTAAAAGTGTACCTTGCATATAAACAACAAATAGAAAATTTTCTGTAATGCTTGTTTTGCTAAATATAACCAATAAAACAAAACCTTCAAAATAATTGTGGTCACAAATAACAGGTCATAAACCTGTTTTAGAAATTCTCGTACTTGTTTTAAATCTTAAAAGCAATTTTATTAGCATATTTTATGAAACATATAATTTTTACATTTCAAAAGTACAATAATTTTTTTATAAACAAATAGCGCTTGTTTCACAAGTTAATCAAATGTGATATTTTCCTATTTCTAGTCAATATGTAGATGAGTATTCCCAGGACCTGTTTCTAAGAGAATTAAAATTTCAGTCACCCACATGAAATATAATAAAGCCAAATTGTTGCATCTTAGGGGCCAAAATTAAGCTTTTTTCCTAAAACTCCTTCCAGACTTATGATACAGAACTAAAAATTTCATCTTTCCAGGGCTGGAGTGATAGCACAGTGGGTAGGGCGTTTGCCTTGCACGCAGCCGACCCGGTTCAATTCCCAGCATCCCATACGGTCGGTCCCCTGAGCACCACCAGGAGTAATTCCTAAGCACAGAGCCAGGAAAAACCCCTGTGCATCACCAGGTGTGACCCCAAAAGCAAAATAAATAAATCAAAATAAAAACTTCATCTTCCCATGTATACTCACACTTTATAAACACATTTTCAATCACTACTTTTTGTTTGTGTTGTTTGGGGCCACATCTGGCAGTGCTTAGAGCTTACTCTGGCTCTGCGCTCCTCAGGAATCACTGCTGGTGGGCTCAGGGTACACATGGGGTACCGATAATTAAACTCAGGTCAGCTGCATGCAAGTCAAGTGTCCTACCCACAGTACTATTTTCCCATCTTTTAAATCAGCAAGTGCTTATTTTTAACTGTCATTTGTCTGAAGGCATTTGTATTTTTTTTCTACTGTTTTAACGCACTGACCCGGATTCGATTCCTCTGTCCCTCTCGGAGAGTCCGACAAGGTATCCAGAGTATCTCACCCGCAAGGCAGAGCCTGGCAAGCTACCCATGGCATATTCAACAAGCCCAAAATGTAACAAACAAGTCTCACAATGGAGACGTTACTGGTGCCCACTCAAGCAAATTGATGAGCAACGGGATGACAGTGACAGTGACTATTTTAACAATGACGACGATGATGATCAAAACACTTCAATATCTAGATCTTTTATTTAATTACTTCTTTATTGGTTTGGGGATCATAGCTGGAGTCTGCTCAGAGATTACTGCTAGCTTGTGTTCAAGGGTCATTCTTGGTGGTGCTAAAGAGACCAAATGCAGGATCAAACCAGTCAGCTGTGTACAAAGCAAGCTTTTTAACCCCTTTATTATTTTCTTAGCCCTCCATTTTACGTATTTAACTTACTAGCTTTATTTAACATTTTTTATATGCTTCATTGTTCTTTCCTTATATAATTAATTCTCATAGCTTGGGGTCAGGTAAAGTATATAAAGTATTACATAATAGGAGACATGACCAGTTGTGATGATAACTGTCGAGATTGACTCTAGGACACTGTGTAGTGTTCCAGTGATAGATTCAACAGTCTTTGACATTTCATAACTTTACAGACTTCATATCAAGTTCTGAGAGGGCTAGATATCTAAACCTTGTTATCAAATTATGTGGAGATGGCAGTTCCCATACCCAGCTTCTAAGGCTAGAAGAAATTTGGGAGACATAGAATTTTCTAGGCACTTCTGCAAATTATTATGGGTGACAGTCATTAGGGAACTTGATGACAACCTTGAGTCTTACATTTCCAGGACAACAGAACCCAGCAAGGTTATAGATCTTCAAATGCTGTCATTTTCCTTCCACTCCTCTCCTAGCAACACATGCAGTTACAGGAAAGGCTTTAGAGACTAGGGTTCATTAGCTATTTTAAAAGATAAAAAAAATTATGTGAAAATGGCATCCCAAAATATCTCTAGGCTATGAAAACCATTGAGTTCTATGTTTAAGATCTTCAAATATTGTGAAATTGGAAAGGAAACCTCCATCATGTAATTAGCTTCACCTTTACTCTCATAAAGGGAGGGTTGTTATCACTCCCATTTTTATGTCCTATTTTCATAGGGGAAAAAAAATCCCACTGTTGGAATATTTTTTTCTTCCTCCTCCCCACTGGAATATTTTTAAAGTGACCACATCTCTTTTTTCTTTTGACATTTCTATTTGTTTACTGACAACTATATAAATGTTGTTAAGCTTTAGCTATACAGAGGGGGACATATAAAAATTATTCCAAATCGTGTCTAGCTTAACCATCATAATTGATAATGAAGTCAATATATTATTGAGGGAGATTTTCTAATTTCATCAGAAGTGATGGGATATCTTTTGCATTTCAAATAGAATGGAACAAAATAGTCTGAGAAGAAACCCATAATTTATGATCTGTGTCTCTGACAAGTTAGGAGTAATGCCTGTTACACTATGCAGGTCACAGCTTGTCAGGTAAGCATTTCTAACTATGTGTCAGCAACAATGCATATATTAGCCATGGGAATGTGAAATCTACACACTATTTTCAGGTTAGAATGTGCTTAAAGAATATAGTCATAAATAATGCGCAGTAATACCATGACTGATTCTACAATGTGTAGGCATCCACAAATTATTTATAAGGAGCAAGAAGCAAATCTTTTCGACAGATCTAATGAACTAATGCATGACATCACTAAGATATAATGTAGAAAATAGTAATAGGTTATTTCTTGCTAACAAATGAAACTCCTAAATCTTAAATATTAGTTATAAAAAAAAGAAAGAAAACAGATTGCCTAAGTTATTCATTATAGTGTAGCTTTGCATGATACATTTTTCTCTCCACTATTCTACTAAGCAATATAGCCCAGCCAAGATGGTTTCTATTTTGGAAGTAAACAAACAATCAAGAATGAATAATGAATAATTGCTGCTGATCCTTACATAAGTGAATTTTGTCTCTGAGAACCAGGGTGGCTCTGGAGGTACTGAGCATCACATGGCTCAAGCACCACTGTATCCTCAGGCCCCTGCATTGAACCTCAGGATCACTTGGCCAAAAATTGTTGGCAGTGAACCTGGACCTTCTGAATACATCTTGGAAGACCACCCCCTACACCACAATAAAGAAATTTAAACGCCTAAACTGGCATAAGACATATCCCTTTAAATTGAGTTTAAAAAAACAATTTTAGTGTCAGGAAGCAATTGAAAGTCTCCGGAAAAAAAAAAACTTGATTCAACTGTTTTGCCACTAACAGTTTTGGTGAAAAAACCTGCTTTTTTGCCAAAGTTTTCATCCTAAAAATGAAAACAGTGGCTATCTTATCTACCTCACATGTCCAAATGTGTGCAATATGGCAATATGTGAATTGTTTTAATATAAGGTAAAAGACTATATGTGTAGAATAAATAAAACATAATTTACCCATTTTCACATAATCACTAGATTTACAAATATAGTCTGCCAGGCAAGCACGTGTTTGAAAATATACAAGTATAAAAGTATCTAACAGGGAAAAGTATGTGTTTTCTTCTCCCAGCTTTATAAAACTGACAATACTTAAACTTTGTATCCATTTTTACCCATTTCTTCCTCTAAGCTAAATAATAGAAACAAGATAGTATGATGTGTATCTTAAGAAGTAGTGGTTCTCTGTACGCCTCAGATTCACTGGAGTTCACTGGCCTACTTCCCACTATTTGAATTTTTATTCGATTTTCTCCAGGCCATAGGTTTGATGATGATGGCTAAAATCTTAGTGATGTGAAGACTGTGCATATTTTTCTGTGTTACTGGCTCTTCTAAATTGGAAAAATGTTTTTGACCACATATAAACTTTTTTTCCCCCTCTAGTAATAGGCAACACTCAAAGTACTCAGGACTGACTCTTCACCCTACACTCAGGCCTCACTTCTGTTGGTGCTTTGGGGGAACATATTGGGTAACAAGGATCAAACTCTGGTCGTCCTCTTGCAAGGTAAGTTACCATGCATGCATGCTGTACTATCTCTCTGGCCCCAGAGTCTTTTTCATATAATAATTATTCTAAAATACTGGCACTGTTCAAATCAAAATGATTGCCTAGTCTTTCATTGTGGGAAAGCAACAGGACTTCAGTAGAGATATACCTAAAATAGAAAAACCAATAACTGGCAAAATAAGTTACAAAGAAAGTGAGAGCAAGACCCCTAAAGCATCAGAAAGAGGTGAGTCTTGTTGTGATCATGAATAGCACAAACACACATGGGACAAGATATGTGATATTAATGATTTCTTAGGTGAGCAAAATCAGATGTGTGTTTTTTTCCCCAGGATACTAAAGATCATGCTTTCTCTCATGTGTAGTGGAACCTATTCCTAAAACATATAAGGCCTGGGTATCACCTGGTCGATACTGTTTGCAGAAATTTTCTACTTTTAATAGAATATTCTTCATCTCAAAAGAAATGACTGTGATAATCCTGCTGTGGCAGATAGCCCCTCTTTAGTAATTTCCCCCCCTCGGAGGGCACCCCGTCCCTTCATACTCGTGAGCTTCACTTACATTCACTTCTGCAGATATGCCTGGGGCAATCTCGGCTCTCAGGCGCACATTTACTGTGCCCTTTGCCCCAAGCGTTATGAAATCAATTACTTATTACACTACTAAGCAATGTCATTTCCTCTCATCCTTTTGTCACTCAGGCCTTGAAAGCAGTGGCTCATCCATCTTCTTTTCAGAGCAAGGCCCAAATAAGTAGGACTTAAAATCCTAACAATCTGAAGCTAGGTCTAATCAACTGGCCAGGGGAAGGAAGGGAAGGCATTTGTCTCCATTTTCTTGCATATGTTGAAATTATTACTCTTTTCTTTTCTCTTTTTTTTTAGGTGGGGGGGCGAGGTGGGGGTGCAGAAGCATGTCACACTCTTCCTTTGTGTCTGTCAGCAGAGCTGATCACAGGGCTCTGTGGTAGGCAGAGGCAATTTGACAACCTGGCCCTGTCCAGGTGCAAGAGCCAGATCAGGCCGGAGCCAGATCACTCTCTCTCTCTAGGGGAAAAAACTCACATCTTTCTGCCTGGAATGCAGGACACTCACAGGGGTTGGAAGATCAAAGAAGAAATATCAGGCGATGATCAAAATTTTCATTGATTTGCTTGAGCGGGCACCAGTAACGTCTCCAAGTGAGACTTGTTACTGATTTTGACATATCAAGTATGCCATGGGGAGCTTACCAGGTTCTGCCATGCGGGCAGAATGCTCTCGGTAGCTTGCCAGGTTCTCCTAGAGGGAAGGAGGAATCGAACCCCTATTGGCCGAATGCAAGGCAAACGCCCTACCCACTGTGCTATCATTCCAGCCGATGATCAAAATAATGCCAATAAAACTCTTTTGATACAGAGACAGTTCATTTGTTCTTCACACTCTCAAACCCCTTTTTAGGAAATGTAAAACTAAATATATCTTGAGTCTGTTCTGGACGACTGCTTGCTTCTAAACAATCAGGGAACTCACCTTCTTTGATCTCTATGCAGGAAGAAGAGTTCCCTTTACTTGCATTGTGTCATTAAAGAAAGATACCCAGGCCCATACTCTCAGAGCTAATAATTTCTAAATTATTATTAAAAAGAAACTATAAGCCTTCAAATAAAATTTATTATGAAGTAATTTTTTAGGAGGCCCTTCCCACAATCTAGTAGCTTGCTTGTATTTTTTCCCTTCCTGTAAATGTGTCTTTTTTTAAAAAAAATTATTTTGATTCAACATTAGTGATCAGTGCTCAATTGTTCTGTTTTGTATAACCATATCCAAAAATATTTTTAAAATAAACTGTATTTGTTAATGCATGCTTACCCACTTAAGGAATATGTAAGTATTACAACTTACAATGGCTGTTCTTTCACTTTGTCTGTCTTACTTTCTAAAATACACTCCACTTGTGAGGCAACAATAGAAAGCAATCATACCTAAATAAAAATAAATTGCATTTATCTAAAAACTGGCAGCATGTAGAGCAGCCTATTATTTTTACCTGGAACATCCAGTCATATAGAAGGGCCTGAGTTTAATCACAAGAGGTCCTGTAAAACACATTTGTGACATCCTCTAACCTAACTCATGCCTACATGAAAGATTGGTATATCTTATGAATTAAACATAAGTTCTGATTTATGTTCAGTTATCCCTCATATCAAAAGCTACAGTAGCAGAGTTGTGTCACTGTGAATTCATTTAATGATATTGATGAGAAGCCAGCACAGAGACTGCAGAGTAACCACCAATGCATAGCAGGGCCCTATAAATCACTTCTGCAGAGTGGTTAAGCAATAAATAACAAGTCATTAATTCACCGTAAGTTATGCTAAGAAGCTCAAAACTACATATGTACTGGCTTGTAAATAAATGCCTCTGGTGCAATTTGGAAACAGGCGATGTTTGGCATTAAAACAATTTTATAAGAGCAAAAATTTACTGGGTCGAATTAATTTATTGTGCATTTTCCCTTGTCAGACATAAGCAATGCAGTGTATTTTTAAAATCGATCCCCAAAAGTTCTTTCATTCAAAGAGAAACATGTTTCAAGTATTGAATCCAATGGGACATTTTTTAGTGCTCCAACTTATGTATCTATCCAGTGAAATATATACTGATTCTCTTACAAAGCCCTTCAAGAGTTCCCACTTTTCGGGAAATAAAAATATTAGATGACACCTTTAAAATCTGCCTTCTTTAAGCCATCAAACAGAAATCCTGCCCCACCCTTGACTACTTCTGCCCTCTTATATTCCAGAGTCAACCCCAGGGGCAGTTTTGCCTTTTAAAAACTTGAATAACATTTCTGTAAAGAATGGCCTGGTGACATGGAAAGTATCACGCTAAGTGAAATGAGTCAGAAAGAGAGAGACAGACATAGAAAGATTGCACTCATCTGTGGAATATAGAATAACAGAGTAGGAGACTAACACCCAAGACTAGTAGAAATAAGTACCAGGAGGCTGACTCCATGGCTTGGAGGCTGGCCTCACATTCTGGGGAGAGGGCAACTCAGAGAAGGGATCACCAAGTAAAATTTGGAGGCCATGCGGGGGAAGGGTGATGCTGGCTGAATGTAGAGACTGAACACAGTGGCCACTCAACACCTTTATTGTGAACCACAACACCTAATTAGAGAGAGAACAAAAGGGAATACTCTGCCACAGTGGCGGGGTGGGGTGCGGGGAGATGGGATTGAGGAGGGTAGGAGGGATGCTGGGTTTACTGGTGGTAGAGAATGGGCACTGGTGAAGGGATGGGTTCTCGAACTTTGTATGAGGGAAACAAGAGCACAAAGATGAGTAAATCTGTAACTGTACCCTCATGGTGATTCACTAATTAAAAATAAAGAAAGAAAAAAATTAAAATAATATAAAATTTAACTTAAAAAAAAAAGAATGGCCTGGTGAGCATGAGGCCAGGTATTCAAATGGTTTTGCCTTGATGCATCTATGGGGCCAGGAGATAATCAGTCAAGTGGCTAGAGTTGCTTGGTTTCCTTAGGTATGTGAATCAGAAAACATTCTAGATCTAACTATTTTCACACTAGTCACCGCCACTGAGGGAATGCTACTTCACTGCCTTTTTCTCTCCAGGACTTCAAAAACAAGTGCTCTCAGCTCTCAGAACAGCACCATTAGCCTCCCCTGGCTCCTCTGGCCCCTGTGTATATCCAACACCACACATTCTGTCACCCCAATTCTGATGCTAAAGACCACCAAGGTCTTTAGAACAAATTTATTTGCAGGTTTATTTTTCATGGGAAACTAATGAACCATTAAATGGACTGGCCGGAATAGAAATCTAACTGACAGCAGTGAATGTGGCAGACATGAACTGGGAAGAAGTGTAGACCCGCAAGGGGCAGATTCTAAGGGAAGGAGGCCATTGCAGACTGGGCTTGACTACCCTGGATTTTCCTGGTCTGTAAGTTTTCTGCATACACGTAACAAAACTAATCTTTTCTTTCTTTTACTGGTTTGTAATCTACACTCACGGGCCTCAAAATGAGGCTGCATCAGCAAAGAGTATTTATATTACTGCAGAATCATAATACAAGGATGCGAACCACAGTGACGTTTTAACAATATTCTGGTTCAACAATATTTTGGCTTACTAACAATGTCAGGCCTCCTTTTATTATTATTATTGTTGTTGTTGTTGTTGTTGATCTCAATTCCAGTTTGTATAATGTCAGTGTTTAAGATTGCTTTCTCTCAACTTGTTCTTCAAGCCCTTGTTCTCCCTTTGAACACGTATCTCACTTGCTTGGCCCTATACCTTTTTGCATTGCCCACCCTGGAGAAGCTCTAGTTCTCTCCTGATCAAAAATTTCCTCTCATTCACTCTACTCCCATCTTTCTAAGTAAGTTTCAATTAAAAAAAACTATCTTGCTTCGTAAAAAAATAAAACAAAATGAATTACTTCCTCTCGACCTACATTTACTTGAATTTTGAAACATTTTTTTGTTTTTGTTTTTGATGTATCTTGAGTCTTACATGCTTTAGGGACCTTTTACATTATGTCTTGTGCCTCGTGGTATTAGTAATAAACATCTCTTCACTTAGCATCATCTCAGAATTTAATTAACTTGATTTTTTTTCTTTTTTTTCTTTTTTGCAGGTAGGGTGAGGGGAGCAATGGTTACACTCAGCGATGCTCAAGGATAACTCCTGGATCTGCACTCAGGAATTTCTCCTGGTGGTGCTTGGGGGACCATATGGGATCTGGGATTGAAACTGAGTTGGCAGCGTGCAAGGCTGATACCTACCCACTATTGTTCCAGTCCTAACTTGATGGTGTTTCTTGTTTGGCGTCAACAATGAGGATGCTGATACAGACCTGACATCAGTTGCCTTAGATGGCCATTGGAATATACACAGCCAATTACCCTCTGATCCTTTGAAGGGTTGTTCTGTTTATTTCTAGGATCTGGTAACACCTACATCCCTGTTAATTTCTGCTCCTTCCCTCTCCTCTGCTGTTGTCATGGCTGACTAGCAGTTCCACACACAACTGGTGTGGTGTTCCCTCACAAGTTTAGTTACGGTAGTTGTCAGGGGTCACCCTGTGGAGTTGTGCTGCTCCAGCACCCTGTAGCCATGCTGCACCCTTTACTTGAAGGCCTTGCTCACACCTGGGTACAGAGCAGCCAGGAATGGCTAGTGACACTAACCACTGGACTATGTCACCAACGGACTCTCAGGCACAAAGAGCAGAGCTGCCAGGATCACACTCGGAGCATGCAGAGGCCATAGGACCAAGGACAAAGCCTCATACCTGCAGAACTGGATCATCTCCTGGCCATCAGACATCTGTCTCAATCTGAAGTTTTTGTGTAAAACTATCTGGGAATTGATCAAAGATAATGGCATAGGGACACTGCTTTTTATATTTTGCCTGTTTTTTTTTTTCTAGTTTTTTTTGCCATACCCTTTGGTGCTCAGGGCTTACTCCTGGCTCTGCACTCAGGGATCACTCCTAGCAAGCTCGGGGGATCATCTGGGGTGCTGGGAATCAAACCCAGGTGGGCTGTATGCAAGGCAAGCACCCTATTCACTATACTATCACTCCAATCCCCTGTATATTCTGCTTTGTGTAGTCAAACTTACTGACACCTAAAATTATTAAAGTAGCAAACACTGTAAAAAAGACTTCACGATTTTCTCTACGGGTAACCAGGGCAGAGACAATAAGGGGAGGAGAATTTTCATTTGCTTTTGTGTTTCATAGAGGGAGGCCTCACCTAACTGTTATCTGGACTTATTCTTGGCTTTGTGCTCAGAGATCACTCCTGGTGGTACTCAGAGGACCATGTGCAGTGCTCGGGGTGAGCTGTGTATAAGGCAAGTACCTAAACCCCAGTTCCATCTCTCAGGTTATTAGAAGTCTAGCAAGACATTCTGACTACTCAATTTTTTGCTTCCCTTTTGGAAAATTAATTTTTGATTTATTTAAAAAATTTTATTGTAGACACTGTGGTTTACAATATTGTTAGTGTTTCTTGCATAACACATTCCAGCACCACACCCTCCTGCACAATGACTACTTCCATTCACTGCTACCACGGTGTTTCCCCCACCTACATCCGTCCCCTTCCCCCACTTCCCTCCCTGGTGGTGAGCTTCCGACTGAAGATAAGGTCTCGGTCTCTGTTGCCTGTGGGGCTTTGTCACTCCCCTCCTATGTTTCTTCAGATCCCACATATGAGAAAGATTATTGTGTGACTCTCCCTCTCCTTCTGACTAATTTCACTCAGCATGATACTCTCCAGATCCATCCATATAGCAGCAAACTGCATGATTTCATACTTTAGCATAGCCAAGCAGTAGGCCATTGTCTTTCTTTATCCAGTCATCTGTTCTTTGCTCTCTGACCACAGAGCTGAGGGATCGGTGTGGTGTGCTCAAAGGAGCCTGCCTTCACCTGCAAGCTCTCAGCATCTAGCCTGCAGGACACTGAACAAGCCTTTCTACGTCTCAATTTCCTCATCTTTAGAATGAGAGTTTAGGACTTGGTTGCTATCTTTATAACCTGAACTTATGCCATGCTAAGAAAACTTCACTCATCAATATACCCACCTAGCAGTGATCCTGAAAAGGTAGTATCGTTCAAGCTACTGTGCCTACCTTTGTCCAGAGGAATAGCCAATGGCAAAGGGAATTATGGATGGAAGAAAGTCCAGACAAGCATAACCAATCTTTAAGATAATACAGATACATGTGGAAGTGTTTTCTTTTTGCATGATTTGTCATATTTAGTGTTTAGCTGTCATGTAGGCAACTTTTGCACAGTGGGCTGGGACCCCCACTCAGCTGTGCTTAGGGCTACTCTTAGTTATGTGCTTCAGGACCACTCCTGGCAGTGCTCAGGGCACCATATGTGGTGCTTGGATTTGAACTAGGGTTGGCCCACATTGAAGGAAAGCACTTTAATCCCTGCACTGTCTCTGCAACCCTTAAGCAACTTTAAACTTTTTTTTTTTTTTTTTTTTTTTTTTTTGCTTTTTGGGTCACACCTGGCAATGCACAGGGGTTACTCCTGGCTCTGCATTCAGGAATCACCCCTGGTGGTGCTCAGGGGACCATATGGGATGCTGGGAATCGAACCCGGGTCGGCCGCGTGCAAGGCAAACGCCCTACCCGCTGTGCTATTGCTCCAGCCCCCTTAAGCAACTTTATATACCCAAAAGATTTGTTCATGAGAATGAATTTAGAGAAATGCAGACAAATATTATTACAGAGATGTTTCTTGTTGATTCTGCTATGGAATCACTTTTGTCCTGCTTTCAAAAATTTACTTGAGAAATTCAACTTTTGATCATATAATCATATTTAGTTGATACTTGGCTTTGTAAAGTTTTACACATTTTCTCATGATGACATGCAAAAGCTTTACTCTTCCCAGGCAAGCAAAATAAATATTTACCCGTGTTCTGAGGTTTCTAAAACAGGCAGCTGGATGAATGTCTTTGAGATGCAATTGTCCTCAGATTTAAAGTAATCTTAAATTACTTAATGACTTAAATCTGAGTCAACTTGGTTCATCAAGAGAAAAGTGAATTATTGATAAAATTTACTAAAATCAGTTATGCATGAGTATCTTTGCTTTGCTCACTGCTGTTTTAGTAATTCAAACATTTGACTTGCCAGTGATTCATAATTCTTAGTCAAATACTACAACTGGCAATTGTAACAATCTGGGGGAGGAAGGTCTGCCAAGGCGTGCACAGGAGGCCAGCAGAGCGCTCCCAGAGATACTGAAGTCAGCTGTGCAGACCAGATGGTTCAATGCTCAGGCCAGACCATGTGGTGTTACTTGGGCCCAGCGGTGCATGGGGCCATGAGGGCTACACCCAGCAGTGCTCAGGGGACCATGTAGTTCCAGGGATTGAACTCAGGGCTTCTGCATTCCGGATATGTACTTCAGCCCTCTCGGCTACATTCCTGGCCCCTATTGTAACTATTTTAATACTTAAAAAAATACTTTCTGCCAATTAATTATCATCATGGGTTGTGGGAAGTCATTCTTGTCAACTGGCAGGGGTGCATCTAACTCACTGTTATTAACAATTTTGGTAGGAAATTTGTAAGTGGAATGTATAAACTTGAGGACTTGAAACTTGACACACCAGAGCAGGTTACTTTGAAAAATCTCCAGGAGAACATTTATTCAATAATACTTAGTTACCCAAGACCATGCTCACCCCTCCAAACTGCTATACTAGAAATATAAATGGATTTGAAACAACAAAAATATGTTTAAAGGGTATTTGTTTTTAAATCCCCTGATTAGATATTTCAAATAAACACAAGCGATTTTTCTAACGTGTAGTATTTTGTAACTTGAATTGTTCTGTGTCAAGTTCTCTAAAATATGAAAAAGTCACTTCTGCATACTCTGGATTTTTCTCAAAATCCTTATTTTGATTTCTGGGTCACATCTGGAGACACTCATATTTACTCCTGGCTCTGCGCTCAGGGATCACTCCTGGAAGGCTCTGGGGACCATATAGTTGCTGGGGATCAAACCTGGATAGGGTGTGTTCAGGGCAAGCACCCTACCCACTGTACTACTATTCCAGCACCTTCTCTTAATTTCCTTATTGTAGAATTAGTGAAAATATATAGCTTTTATGATAGGTGCATTATATCTGAATACCAAGAAAATTTAATTCAGCTTTTAATTTGCATAAAAACATAAAATGATCCTAAATGAAAAATAATACATTTGTAGTGGTTATCCAAAACCTTCTTTCATTGGAAACATACATATTCTCTTTCTAAGGGGTTTCCTTCGGGATTAATGTAATATGGACTCTAAACAAAAAATAATAAATAATTACTGTTTTTTCTTTTCAGTGGTCCTTGAGAGGCTTCATGGAATTTGGAGGATCATATAAGCCACAAGAGCCTATTTGATTTAGTCAAGGCACAGTCCTTGAGTCTCCCTACTGGGATAAAGCTGAAACTCATAGTCCATCATTGTAGAATAAAAGCTCAAATTGCTTCAAATACCTCCCCATAAATACTGATTTTTGTCACTCTCTGCTTCTTATGTTTATAAGATCATCCTACTTATTACATCAAGTAGGTTTTGATTTCCTGGAGGAATCTAGAATTACCCACTGTAGCACTGTAGCACTGTCGTCCCATTGTTCATCGATTTGCTTGAGTGGACACCAGTGACGTCTCCATTGTGAGACTTGTTGTTACTGTTTTTGACATATTGAATATGCCATGGGGAGCTTGCCAGGCTCTGCCGTGTGGGCAGGATACTCTCGGTAGCTTGCCGGGCTCTCCGAGAAGGACAGAGGAATCGAACCCAGGTCAGCTATGCACAAGGCAAAGGCTCTACCCACTGTGCTATCGCTCCAGTCCAGAATTGCCCATAAAATTAAAAAGTGCATTGTGAATTGTGAGTTACCTGATTTGTTTATCGATTAATTAATAGCAAGAGGACAAAGCCATTCATAGCAACAGGCCAAGGGTCTACATGTAAGACCAAGTCTCTCTGTACAAGGTAATGTCTTGCTTTTAATACAGCACAAACAAAACTGAAGGTGAAATGGATTTCTATCTAGGTGGGACTTAGTTTAAATTTTCTTCTACATGGTTAATAAAATCAGTATTAATCACACATATTTGTGTTTTACAATAAACCACAATGTCTTAAAAATTAAACTGAAATGTTTACTTTGGGAAAGAATTAAGGATCATTAAATTAAGAATTTACTTCCCAAAATGAAGTATGATGAAAAATAAATGCAGGATAATATCACTTATACATGGTATCACTGTATCACTGTCATTCTGTTGATCATTGATTTGCTCGAGCGGGCCCAGTAACATCTCCATTCATCCTAGCCCTGAGATTTTAGCAGCCTCTCTTTACTTGTATTTCCCAATGGTGCCACAGTAGAGGCTCTTCAGGATCAGAGAAATGAGACCCATCATTGTTATTGTATCTGGCATATGAATATGCCACGGGGAGCTTGCCAGGCTCTCCCATGTGGGCAGTAAACTCTCGGTGGCTTGCTAGGTTCTCCAAGAAGGAGAACTGGGCTATCAGATATCAAGCTTCTGGGAGCATGATTTTATAGTCTCTGGATGTTGGCCGTTGATGGGATTACATGGCTGTGGGGGAAGTTTCTGGGTATTACTGCCTAACTACTGTAAAATGGGGAATCTGGATGGAAGAGGCCCAGTCCCGATCTGAGCAGCCTTGGAGATCTAGGCGCCAGGTCCCGCACACCTGGGCTCCTCTGCCAGTTTCTTCATGCATGAGGCTCGTTTGGCTTTCGGCATGGTATTTGGAATAATTAGAGGAGGAACTGCAATGGTTTTTAAGGGGAGATGCCTAAATCACTGCTGTCCCCAGTGTATAAGGAAGAGAAGGAAAGAAATCAAGTGGAGTGTGTGGGAGAAAAAACAGACGAGAAGCAACAGGAGATAAAGGTCAAGGGGTTCAGGTACAGCTGTGGTATTTAGGAATGACAGAGCTAAATATTTAAACTATAGTGTCAGCAACACTAAAATGATGAGTCCCAAACTTTAACAACAGAATTTAAAAAGGTGCCTGGAAAGATGGCAGGCTGGAGGTGGGAGTGGAGGGGTGAGAGAGGAAACGTCCATACGCTGGTGGAAGGATGTTGGCACTGTTGGCAGAATTGGTACTGGAACACTATCCTAAAACCCACCTATGCATAACTCTGTAAATAACGGTGCTTTAATAAAATAGAAAAAAATTTTAAATGGAAAAAAATAAAAATAAAATTTAATTCTGTCGAAATAAAAAGAATTTACTTCCCCAGTTAATACTAAGTAGACTATGGAAGAAAGAATAGGCAATGATAACATTATAATAAAGTAACAATAATATATGGAAACATATATATATATATATACAAATATACAATTCATAATATTCTTGAAAGCTCTGCTATGGGTCTATAATTAAACAAGAATGTAGAGAGAAAATACTTACATAATAAAACCAACACTTATTCATGAGTGAAATTTACACTATGCTTTCCTCAGCAAAAGAAAGTAACAGTATATTCAAAGTGTACATTAAAATAATAATACTTCTTAAAACATAAATAAAAAATAAACCAAGGAACTCATTTCAACAAATTACCACAACACTATGTATTCCAGAGAGTTTGGGAAAGGGAACAAAAGCTACTTTTCACTTGAATTCGCATGCCTTATAAAGTATTTTTTAAAGGCAGTTACTAAAATTTAAGAATAGAACAGAGAATGTTGCAATATGAGAGTAACATTTTAATCAAAGAAATCACTATGTTTTTAGAACAGTAATAAGAAAACAGGCATTTATCTTAAACTGCAAATAAATAATTATCCAGTATTATAATACAGGACTATTGTTGAAGTTTTAAAAGTTAACTATTATTTCTCTATGATGACCTTAGTATAAGAGTTATACTATAGTTTTATGCATATCTAACATTTAAATTTTCATTTGGTTGACTCCACAGTAAATTTAACTATAAAAATAATATTCTTTATAATTAGGAGTGGTGACTCCTGCCCGCGCCAGATAATCTCCTCAATGGCCACCCTCCAGAATTCATAAAATGAGGCTCCCATAACCATGCCACTGAACTCTGTGCCAGGTTGTTTACACTTGGGGCGTCCCAGAGGGGGGCCGGTGAGAGCCCTCCCCACCCCAAGGGACCCAGCTCGGGTAGCCGACCTCCACAACCCAACCACCGCCATATTCCAGGCCACTTTCTATATGCCTTGGGCCAAGTCTCACACAAGAGCAAAGTCCCATGGAACCCAGGTAATGCTGAACTTTGTGGTCTTGGACTCTGGGCTCACTGGGACTGGGGAGCAGAGAAGCTGAGATCCTCTGCCTGCTTCCCCCAGTCTCTGGCAACCCGGGGGGTCACACGCATAAGACACCTCCTACAAGCACCAGATAATCTCATCAGCCATCCTCCAGAACTCATGGCTGCTTCTCCTGTAAGGGAGCATAAAATGAAAACCCCCATAACCATGCCACTGGACTCCACACCAGGCTGTTTTCACTCCAGGAGCCCCAGAGGGAGAGCCCTCCCCACTCCAAGGGACCCAGCCCCGGTAGCTGACCTCCACACAACCACTGCCATGCTCCAGGCTGCTTTCCACACACTCAGGCCGAGCCTCACACATGAGTGAACATATTCCTGGGCCATGTGGCCACTTTCATCATAGAGGGAAATAAATACATATGACTCTTGGAGAGCCCGGCAAGCTACCGAGAGTATCCCGCCCACACAACAGAGCCTGGCAAGTTCCGGGTGGTGTATTTGATATGCCAAAAACAGTCACAATAACAGGTCTCATTCCCCTGACCCTGAAAGAAGCCTCCGATCATTGAGAAAGATGAGTAAAGAGAGGCTGCGAAAATCTCAAAGCTGGGACAAATGGAGAAGTTACTGGTGCCCCCTCAAGTAAATTGATGAACAATGGATGACAGTGATACAGTGATAATTAGAAGTATGTGAAGAGCATTAACACAAGGTAGTAATCATAAAGCTGTTGCAATTGTGAACAATGAAGAAAAGCATCCAGAAATAAAATGAGTGAATAGTTTTTAAATCCATATAATAAACTACTATCCCAGATGTTATTGTGAAAAGATGTCTATTCAAAATAGTCTTAGTGTAATATCAGGTTTAAAATCAAAGCCAAATTAGAGAATAAAAATGTATAGTAGAACTATAATATTTCAAAAAATAAAATGAAGCACATGTTTCTAAAGAAATACACCCCAAGATACTTATTATTAATATTTCTGGGGCAGTAGGAGTGTACATGCGTGGTTGAGAGTGTATATATACTAATTCATAGGTAATTTCTTGGCTATAATTTTAAATGTTTTCTTCAATAAAAAAAGCATCACTTTCACAATCATGTTCCTGTCCAGAAAACAGGCCGAGGGGTGGGAGGGATAAGGAAGACATTGGTGAACGGAAATTTGTACTGGTGAGGAATTGGCATGGAAAGTTGTATACCTGAAACTCAACTATGAATGACTTTGAAAATCCCAGTAACTAAATAAAACTTTTTAATTTTAAAAGGTTGTTTATGAATGTATTCTCTGTACATACATATGTTCTCAATATTAAATTTTCTGGCAGGGCATAAAGACAAAATTACATGAAGATTTTGTACAAAGATTCTGTACAAAGACAGAATTGTAGGGTATAAAACAGAATTACGGAATGGTTGTTAATGCCTTGTAGTACTGTCATCCCATTGTTCATCGATTTGCTCCAGTGGGCACCAGTAATGTCTCCATTGTGAGACTTGTTACTGTTTTTTGGCATTTTGAATACACCACAGGTAGCTTGCCAGGCTCTGCCATGCAGGCAGGAGACTCTTGGTAGCTTGCCAGGCTCTCTGAGAGGGATGGTGGAATCGAACCCGAGTAGGCTGCGTGCAAGGCAAACACCCTACCTGCTGTGCTATGGCTCCAGTCCGAGGTGCAGTATGAAACTGAAATTATGAAATAAATGCTCCTTGAGAGAAAATTGGTTCCTTTTGAACTCTGAAAAAGTTACCTTATTATTCTCCAAATGAATTGTTTAAAAATATACTTTTGCCAATTTTATGAGATTTCTGAGATTCATTCTATGAAATAAATATTACCACGTTTTAAAAGAAAATTATGAAGTTAATAAATCAGGAATCATTTCCCTTGCATTATTAGAACATTTATTTATGTCCTTTTATTCTGACAGATTTCTGTTTTCAAGCCCATAAATAGTGCTTTGATTCCTTTTATCTCATACTTTGAAACAAGTTAACACTAAACCATTTTTCTGCTTTTAAGATCTGATGATATATGCAATGTACAAATTCAATGACTCATTTACAAGATATATAATACAATATAAAATCATATATCTTCATCTTTAATATTTCTCAACATAGTTTTTATCATAAATTAGAAAGCCTACAATATCAAAAATGCCATCAAGTGTTTACTTAACTACCATCATTTGAATTCCCATTAAGATATATTTATTTGGGCCTCCGCTGAGATGTGACCCCAGGGGCCGCACGCATGTGCGGCCCCTCTGCAGCTGCACGAGCGTGAATCCAGACCCAGCTGAACCAAATTCAACATGGGCAGCTACTTGCAGAATGTCTCCAGCCTGAGAGCCAAGCTGTGACCCCATGCCCGCCCCAGAGGGGAAAGGTATTTCTCTCTCTCGACTGTCCCTTCCCAGGGATGAAGGACGTGGGGACGCCATATTATGACGACCATAGATGGGATTTACAAGCTTGCAATGATCCAATATCCGGAAGAAATCTCTCTGGACTTAGTTGTTAAAGAAATCCAAAACCGCGCGGCGTGGTTTTCCCTTCACAACAGGTCTGACTCTAGTGGAGTGCTCCTAACAATAATGGTGAGGATTGTGTTGAAATATTGAATGTAACCAAAGTAAATAGAAACTAAAGTGAAATTTATCAGTTATAAGGGGGGGTGCGGGGGTGGGTGGGATGGGAGGCGTACTGTGAGTTTTGTTTGTTTGTTTGTTTGTTTTCGGTGGTGGGATATGGGCACTGGTGAAGGGATGGTTGTTTCAGCATTGTATGACTAAGACTTAAGCATGAAAGCACTGTAATTTTCCACATGGTGATTCAATAAAATAAATTTTTTTAAAAAGATATATTTATTTGGATTTGGGTCAGAGTGATAGTCCAGCAGATAGAGCATTTGCCTTGCATGCAGCCAGTGCAAGTTAGATCCCAGGCATCCCATATGGTCCCCTGATCATCTCCAGGAGTGATTCCTGAGAGCAGAGGCAGGAGTAACTCCTGAGCATTGCTGAGTGTGACCCAAAAAGAAAAACTTAATAAACATCTTTTAAAAAGGTATATTTATTTGGATTTCTTTACCAAAGTATAAAAAAATTTTAATAGCATTTCATTTGAACACCAGATAATAATAAATGTCATAGCTGGAACAGTATTTAAAAGATGATGTTTCACCTAATCATTGTCACTGTCACTGTATCACTGTCATTCCATTGCTCATCGATTTGCTCTTGAGGGCACAACTAACGTCTCCATTGTGAGACTTGTTGTTACTGTTTTTGGCACATCGAATATGCCACGGGTAGCTTGCCAGCCTCTGCCATGAGGGAGGGATACTCTAGGTAGCTTGCCGGGCTCTCCGAGAGGGATGGAGGAATCGAACCCAGGTTGGCCGCATGCAAGGCAAATGCCTTACCTGCTGTGCTATCACTCCAGCCATAATATCATTATAGAACATACTCTGCTCCATCTTCCTTCCCCCAAAACTCAAAGACACCATGACAAATCCCTTAAATTCTGCTTTTGAAGATTAAATTTAATTCCCAGAGTTACTCCTCTATAATCCCTCCATTCTTCAAAAAATGGAAAATATGCTTATACTTCTTGAGAAATTAGATATAACTGCAAACATCCTGTGTAAAAATATGCTATGTTTAAAAAAATAAAAACCATAACTCCTTCTCAAAAACAATATTTATCAAGGAGTCTAAATTTATAATTTATACAAGGTAACACTTTGCCTAAAGCGTCCATTCATAATATTAAATTATAAAGACTTTCCATGAAAATGCACAAAACATACATGTTGTTTCCAAATTAAACTCATTATGAGCACTCTATTATATTGAGTAGCAAATGAATTCTCAATAATGAGACACTCGAACTGGGGTTGACAAGAAAACCACTTAGCTTTCCTTTCTAATAATATTATACAAGTAACTGATAGAGTATATTTAGTTTTTCAATTTGGAAAGGAAACGTAAAAGAAAATGATGCTTTGCCAACCCCCTTTAATATAGTCTATTTCCTGTACAGACTTGTTGAAGGTTTTGCTCTTTTACAAGTTCATCTTGCCCTTAGCATCATAAGTGCATAACAACAGATGCTGGAATAATTAAAAACCTAACGATATAGACTCTTCCATCACATCACATACTAGGAAAATGAAGGTGGTTTATGGGTGTCCTTGTCTCCCTTTATCCACCTCTTCGTAGTTGATATGTAGGCTTTAATGTGCATCCTTGCACCTCTCCTCCAGCAGGAAGTCTGTCTCTGGGGATCACTTGCAGAAAATAGGACATTGAGTCCATAATTAAAGTAATCTCTTTCCAGGCAGATGCTGCTGTTGGCTCTGTTATCACATATTACAAAAGGCATCTTGAGGGTTATAAAACGTGCGGCAAATAGCTTTGGAGATGAGAAACAGCAATTTTTCATCTAATTTTGATCCATAGACATGTAAGCACTGTATTGCTACTTTTTGGGTTTGAGCCAAATAACTATTATGGTACTGAGATGAGCCGGGCAGTAACCAAAATTAAAGAATACTTTAGCTTTTATCCTCAAAGTGAGAAAAGCTCTTTTGTAACCATCTTTGCACTTAGCAAATAAGGATGCTGTCTCAAATCTGAGCATTAATGCCTGCAGCAGATTTAGAAGAAAGGCTTATGTAGCTTAGCTTTACAACTATACTTTGAATATATTTGCTTAAGTTAAAACCAAGGTTGATTAAGGGACCTACAATCTCCTTAATGATACTTTTAATTAGAAGCACTTCTACTATTTGTATTTCATATAATATTTTTAGGACACTGCCCTTTGAATATATGTCAGTCTCAATAAATAATATGCTCATATTATTTGTAATCATTTCTGAAAATATTATTAGTGGAAACAAATGGATGGAATTTGACTAACACATTTTTGTTTTCACCTATGACATATCAAATGGGTAAACCAAAACCTAGCACCAAATATTGTGAGATGCTAAAACAGAAATGGAAATGATTTTACTTAATATTTACTTTTCAGTGCTTATTAAGACAACTTCTCAATACTTACAGATTACTTTAAAATCTGAAATTTGAGAAAACTTGTTTAAAATTTTTATTTTTCATATTTTTCTTTTCTTTTCCACTTTATTTTTTAAATTTATTTTTTATTGAATTACCATGTGGAATTTCCTCATATTTTTCTTAACAAAGTTTACCATGAACTTGAACCTTTTAATGAAAAATACTGCTAATAATACTAACTTTCATAGCTTAGGTTAGTTTAAAAAAATATTCAAAGACAGAACCATTCCCAATTTACCAAATTATGATAGAAATATTGATATTCCAGTATGTTTTGTTTGCAGATGAAAATATTTGGAAGAAAAATTTATGTATAATAATTCATCCTTGAATTATTATAGAAAAATTAATGTAAAATCAGGATTTTAAGGATTTGTTAAATAACCATGCCGGCATTTCAGAGCACCTAAAATATTATCATTTAAAGCCAGGCACCACCACTTCCATGCCTGGAGGTTTAACTAGCATCGTATCAACCATATTTCTCTCACACAATTTGCAGGTACATTCGTACACCCACACATTTCTTTCCTGTGTGCATGCACACATTTATCCATTCACTAAATATTTTTAAAGAATTTCTGCACAGCAGCCTAGGATATGGCTCAAGTTGCAGAGCGAATGCCTAGCAAATGTGAGACTCCGAGCTGGATATCTGGCACTGCATTATTCCTCACCTCTGCACGGCCTTATGTTTTCCTGGTGGCACAGCGTGATTCTGGGCATGGGCAGCGTCACTGACCACTGGCCACGTCTCCACTCCAGGCAGGTTAGGAGGCGCCCTGACCCTGAGCAAAGCTGGGTGTGGCCCCGGCAAAAACTTTTAATTCATTATCCTGATGCCTTAAAAGCAGTTTTCAATTATCTTTTTTTAAAATTTTTATTTTATTGAATCACCATGTAAAAAATACAAAGCTTTCAGGTTTAAGTCTCAGTCATATAATGATTAGACTCCCATCCCTTCATCAGTGCATATGTTCCACCACCAAGAACCCCAATATATCCCCCTCCCACCCCCCCACCTAAGTAGATAATGATCTTCACTTTATTCTCTCTATACTTTGAATACATTCAATATTTCAATAGAAAACTCACTATTATTGTTTGGGATTTCCCCCAACAATCAGGCCTGCTGAAAAGGCATCATTTAATAATTTCTTTTCATTGCTGAGAATGAAGACTCTATGAGCTCATGTGGCCACGACAGCGGCCGCACTGCTTTGGATTTCTGATATTTTAGCTCAGTTCATAGTCTAGATGCATTTTTGCAAGACGCCACTCTGGGTGCCAAAATGGGTTAAAAGACCTCTCGGATCATAGTCTTTAAGAGCAGAGGGTCCGTTTCGCGTTCGACAGCTCCGGATCTTATCTGGGCAGAGTGCGTGCTGGTAACACCCCCCCATCCCATGATCACCTACAAGCCACATCACTGCAAACTCATACCTCTGGGTTGGGAGTTTTAGGAGGTGGCTCTCACCACGTGGGTGTTGCCACTGCCACCATTTTCCAAGCAGAAAAACTGAGTAGAGAGGGAGAATCCCTTCCCGGGCGGCACAAGGTTGTAGCACAGTTCACAGTCTAGATACATTTCTGTAAGAAGCCGCTCTGGGTGCCAAAATGGGTTAGAAGACCTCTGGGATCATAGTCCTTAGGAGCAGAGGGTCTGTTTCGCGCATGGAAGCTCCAGTTTTCAATTGTCTTTAAACACATTCATGGTATTTTTAAGTTAATTGTCCTCTACTTATAGCATTATTTATAAGTTATAGATATTATTTTTTACTTTTTTTCTATCATGACATGATAGAAAAAAATTATAGCATTATTTTTTTACTTTTTTTCCTTTATTTTTGTGAATATTTTCATTATTTTCTATCATGACATGATATTTCAGCTTAGCATTCGCCTGGTATGCTTTGTTTCAAATCTATATATTCACTGTTTTATACTATTATGTTAAGATTTGCCTCTACATAGTAATATATGTTGCTGAATTTTTGAAATTACATTCTGAAAATCATGGTGCTGTAACTGGTGAATTTAATATGTTTATATTGATTGTAAATCAGTATACTTAGTTACATTATCACATATTACAGCTTATACTTGAATGCTTTTAAAGTAGCTTTTTTCTCCTTTCTTTGAAGAAGTTGCTTTAATTCCTTTCCCTAGTTTGGAAATACTGTCATTACTACTCTACATATCTAAGTTTTGGGGTTTTTTCTTTGTTTTCAGGGGACCACATTCAGTGGTGCAGAGGCTATCCCCTGCACAGTGCTTTGAGATCACTCATGGTGGTGCTCAGGAGCCGTTCAGTGCCAGAGACTGAACCTGGGACTCCGGGTACAAAGCATGTTCACCAACCCACTGAGTTACTCCCTAGGTCTATACATTGTAGTTTTAATAATCATCCTTAACTAGGCCAAAAATTTTCTTCCAGAATTATTGGAGGACCTTAGAAAACTTTAACCCTAATTCCCCTCTTTCTTCCAATGTACACACTGATACCACTTAGTGTTTTGATTATTCTTTGCCTTTATATTCCATTTGAAAGTGGTTATTGGTGAATATTTATATACAAATGTATTTATATATAAAGGTATTTGTATAATCAGCGATAACATAGCGGGTAGGGTGTTTGCCTTGCAAGCGGCCGACCCAGGTTTGATTCCTCTGCCCTTCTCGGAGAGCCTGGCAAGCTACCCGTGGCATATTTGATATGCCAAAAACAGTATCAACAAGTCTCACAATGGAGACGTTACTAGTGCCCACTCGAGCAAATCAATGAGCAATGGGATGACAGTGATACAGTGATACTAAGGGATCTAACTACTTGCTAATTAGCATTGCTACTAATTATTGCATTATACTATCATTTCTTTGCTTTATTTCTTCAAATATTCTTTGAGGTACAGGGCAACATTACATTAAATGATTTTTTGTTTTGGGATCATACACAGGAGGCATCACTCTTGGCAGTGTTTGAGGGACTCTATGTGGTGCTGGAGATTGAACTAGGGCTGGACACATGCAAGACAAGTGCCTTAACCCTGTGCTATTTCTTGGGTCACAACATTTTGTAAAATGTTAAAGTAACAGAAGAAAAGTTAATTCTCTAGAATTCTTAATCTAGGGCTGCAAAACAGAACTTTTCATGATGATGAAAATTACATTTGTGCTTTTTGTAACTAGCCCTATGTGTCAACTGAGAATTTGAAATGTGGTTAACAGCCCAGAGAAACTGAATTTCTTATTTGATTTCCTTTTAGTTCTATAAAATATAAACAGGTACGTGTGGCTTGAAGCTACCATGGCAGAAAGTACAATTTTAAACAAATTTTAGAATACTGTGTGTGTAATTATGCATATTAGTGTATGTGTATATACACATATATCTGCATACACACATACAAACAGCACATATTAAAAGTCAGAGAGGACAAGGTAACTACTTTAAAAAATTCAGATGTAGAAAGGGCAATCAAAATTTTATTTTATATTTGCATTAATGCCTGAATATTCATAGACTTTTACTACAAGCAGAACTAAACAAAGTCTTGCTGTTAGTATATATTATCCAAGTACTGGCAAACCACGGGGTTGCTGCTCCCATGAGAAAACTTTACTCACCTGTTTCCCAGACATCTTTGTCATCACTATTTTTAACTGTGTAGGCAGTTTGGAAAAAACAACTAATTTCACACTCAAGGTTTCTGAAACTGGTTTAATCAGTTCTAATGAAAGATAAATCTTATAAGTAGCCCACTTAAGAAATTTCTACTGAATATAGATAATTTTTAATAATTGTAATACATACATTTTATGTTTACTGGCTTTGTTTGGTCTTTTCTGATTTCACAAATATTCCATGTGGCTTTAAGTAAAAAGTGTCAAAAAAGAGCAGAAGCCCCATCAAAACCAGAAGGCTTCTTTATGAAGACCATCTTATGGATTCCAAATCTTAGTCCACTTACTTCATTGTCTGCCACTGGTTAACATTCCATTATACAAAGGACAGAGAAAAGAAGAATGGGGTTTCTGTTGGGTTCATTTTTTTCACTGTTAATGTTTTTTTGTTTGCTTTTGTTTTGACTTCTGGGAAGAAGTTTTTAACTGCTATTTCTATCTTAAAGGGGGGAAAAGCAGATATGTTTTTAAGATCAAATTTACTAATACAACTATTACTATGGTAGAGACTTCCATAACTAGAGTCATGGAATTCAAACTAGAGTTTGGATCCCAGTAAAAACGTCATTACTGAAATAGAAAAACCTTTCTTACTATAAAGCTGCTTCAATTATTTAATAATTTTGTGATTTTGATGCAAAAAAGTATAATGACACTCTAACAGATTGCCCTACCATCAATGGAGCTGCTTATACCAGGGCTTCTTGGAAAGCAAAGGGGATTTAGAAAAGGAAAAAGGAGAGGAGAATAAAATGAAGGAAATAATTTTCTTTTGAGTGTCTACTTAGTTTTTATTTTTATTGATAAAATAACAAAAATAACTTCTTCATACCTTCCTGAAAATTAGTAGACATATTTTATCTAAACATTTTATAATACTTCCTAAAATAAAAAGCTAAATCTCCCCCAAAGTATCTTGACCTTGTTTGGCAATAACGTTGATAAATCTGGACTTAGCTTGTCTCCTTGTCCAAGCCTAATTGACTACTTAACTTTGATGAAAAACAGAAGCAAGGAGAAGTGACAATTACCAGGCTCCTGGATATTCAATTAGAGAATAAATAATTTTTCAAATCATCTCATTCAAAGGTATGATTTTTAACAATACTTGGATGAATTTCTCAAATGGGAAACTATTTGTTTAAATACAGGTCGCTGAAACTTTCAGAAAAAAATAATAGTGGATAAACAAAATTCCTTCTTTGGAAAATATCCTTATTGTTTTTATCTGAGAGTACAGCTATTATCAATCTAATTTGAGCAGTAATGTAAGTCTAACATGAGATGTAATTAATTTTTTTCACTGAGCTCTGTATAACATAGAAAGCAGAATCACATTTATATGAACTGACTGTTGGCATCCTTATCTACAGATATAAATGTATTCCCTATAAACATACCCCGGGGGCAGTCCCTGATTTTATTTCAAATATTTATATAAAAAAGGCAAATATAACTGTGTTGTTTTCTTTTGATGGATGGAAATTAATGGGCAACTACAGTATCTGTCCTGGGAAATCCTCCAGACAGACTGGAATGACTCTCATCAAAAATTAAAGGCATCTGAGATACACTTATGGCAGTACCTCAAATCTCTGCGTCAGTATTATTTTGAGCCTGTCCTAGTGATCATAAAACTTCCAGAGTCTTAAATTTTTTAAATGGTTTTTGTTGTCTTCTTTTTCAGTTACTTTTTAAAAATGTCCCTGTAGGAGAATAATGCTTTAAACTATTAAATGTTCAAATATGGTCTACCTATGTATGTCTTTTGGTGACCTGAGTTTACTCCCTGTGTTGATCAGTTAAATAGAATATTGTTTGATTCATACCGTTCCCATTTTAAGGCAGTGCACTTAAGATTAATCATCAACTAATTTAGGCAAAAACACTATTTTCATTTATGTTCCAATATGTTCCTAATATTGCATTATAGCATATTAGAAGCATCTAAGAAGTTATATAGCATCTAAGAAGTTATATAGCATCTATGTATATAGCATCTAAGTATACTATATAGAAGTTATATAGCGTCTAAGAAGTTAACCTAAATCTAATGATAATAGATTTTACCTTTAACTCACACATTGATTCCCTTCTATGCAAAGCCCTTTTTAAAGTAGGAATAGGGTATAAACAGTATGTTAAGAATAAAATGCATCACTCAAAGAGCATAACCTTCATTTGTCACATTGGTCCACTGTATTCTTCACATTTCAGATGTTTAAATTGCTACCTCTTGACATCTAAATAGATTCAATAATATTAAATTTTATAGAGCTAGATTTTGAAATAAATACTGGAAATGCCCATTGACCATTTATTTTTTTCAGAGATTCTGATACTAAACTACAGACTGTATTTGATTTTCATGACATCATTATAAAGGATATTTTACTACAATGTAACAGATAAGTTATTGTTAAAGGGTAAAGTTACAAAAATCACCTGCTTTGAAACTGAACTTCCTTCTGAACTGGTCTCTGGTTATCACTGGGTGTTAAAGCAAGTCACTTAATCTCTCTGTATTTAAATTTCCTCATTCATAAACTAGATACATAATGGAATAGAATTCCCATGAGAAAAAAAATGCTTTGAAAGACAAACTACTTAGAACAGGGGCCAGAGACATAATTCAGGGGTTTGGGTGCATGTACCTGAACGTGGTTCAATCCCTCGAACCACATGTGCTTCACCCCTATCCCCAACACAAGCAACATGGGAGGTGTCCCTGGTGGACCCCAGGTCTATAGGCCTAAGCAGAATTGCATTTTCAAGCTCTAACGCTTAACCATGGTCTTGTTAAGCAAGAATTACCAGACATGGCCCCTGGGATGCCTAGGTACCACTTAGGGGGATCAGCAAAAAGAAACTACTTAGTACAGTGAATTTCATTGTAAATTTTCAAAAATATTTTTGATCAATGATGTCATTTTTATTTTACAATTATTACTCCCCCGTCTTTTTAAAAGTTTGTCCCTAATTTTCTGACCTCATTAGCTTGGAGATTTTCTTCCTTTTGTTCTTCTTTCCTTCTTTCCTTCCATCTATCTTTTTCCTATTCTCATCTTTAAATCATTCCTCCTCTTCCCTCTTCTCTCCCCAATTCCCCCTCCTACCTGGAAACTGTCTTTAAGTTTACAAATTTTCTGATTGTTTCTATCAACTGGAGGCTTAGTCAGGAAATTTTTCAAACATAAAAATGAAACAAATTGCATTGTCAGAAGATTTGGGAACCAACCAGGTTTTTTGAGTGAATTATTTAAAATGTAATACTATCAATAGGTCTCATAAAAATACGGGTAAGACATAATTTTATCTATAAAACTATGAATAAAACAAAATAGTTACTGATTTATTTTATGCATCTGCCACTGTTTACTCAACAACTTTATCCTCAGACCCTCCTGTCTCTCACTTGATTATTTTTAACAAGAAAGGCAGTAAAACAGACAGTCCAAATGACTGTGTGGCTAAGTGGTTAACCAATAACACCAAGTTTATTCAGACATGTACCACTTCTCTTCCAGGGCAAAGACAGACACACACAGCACATTACATACTTGTCTGAATTTCAGTTCAAATGCTCCACAATTCTTATTATGGGACTTTTCAAAATATTTTAATTTTAGGTTTTGGGGGGTCCACATCCCTCCACTTGGCTGTGTTCAGGGATCACTCTTGGCTCTGTCTTCAGGAATGACCCCTGGTGAAGTTCAGGGGACTAGAATCAGCTGTGGGCAAGACAAGCCTCACATCTGCTCTGCACCACACTCTGGCCCTTACAAAGAATTTTAAATAGGTAAGTGTATTTCAGATGATTTGTTTCAGTGGACCACATACAGTTGTCCACATTTCCTATACACCCTTGCAAACTGAGTGAAAAAAGAGATCAACTAAGATATCCTCTACTCACAGAGGAAACAGCTACTCTAATATTCACCATTGTCGTGGTTTAAGCAGAATTATTTATTTAGTATGTGAAAGTGTACAATCTGCATCATCTAAAATTTTATAGGAAATATGGGTGAGGTTGTTAAATTTTTTTGTAGTTCATAAAAATGAGTTGTGACCAGATTGTGCTTTTCTCACCAGCTACAAAGAAAACGTTGTCTGGGTATAAGACTTAAAATAGTTACAGCATTTTCTAGAAGGAAACAGAGTTGTGGGATCAGGGAGACAGCTCAGTGGTCAGAGCACATGCTACTGCCTGTGCTGGGTCCTGAAACCACACTGCCCTCAATGAACACTGCCAGACGTAATCCTGGTCACCTCTGGCACAGACCCCATCCGTGGCCCACAGCCCGTAATTACCTAGATTGGCTGGTAACTATTTCTGGGAATGGCTCCCAGGGTCTCTGGAGGTACCTCCAGCCCCTGAGAGTACCAAACTTTCAAGTTATTAACATCTATTAACATCGTATCACAGTAACATTAAATAGACAACAATGTTCAGAAGAGAGTGAAGGATAAGCAGGCAGAGCACTGAGGAAGGCTGAAATCATCTTAGTAGGAGGTACTAGAAGGAATACGTACAGGTATGCAAACTTTCTAAGAGAAAAAGTGACAGTAAATGTCAGATAAGTAAAATGAATCTGACATTTATAGGCTGCGTACCAAAAAGATAGCCAGAAAAAACAAATATATATATATATTTATAATTTGTTAATTATATTTGTTAATTAATGATATGGGAACAACAGGAACTCTTGACACTGTACTATATGTTACAAAGAGAAGACAGATAATAAATCTTGGCACATAAGTTCCATGGGATTCTGCTCTCTGGGAAAGGGATTGGAATAGAAAAACATTTGTGATGCTTCCCAGCTCTATTCTGCCCACAGAGTTGCTGTACTCCATAGGCATACTCATCCATTCAAAAAATACTCAGCATTTCCTGTGTTCCTGGAATTGTATGCAGTATTTGCAGCCAATCAGTGAACAAAATAGAAAAATCTTGCCTCCAAGAAGCTTGAATTTATTTCAGCAGGAAGAGAGACAATAAACAATATATATATATATATATATATATATATATATATATAATTTAAAAAGAGAAGCATATCGTGTTAGAAGTGAAAATATCAAGATGCAATGGGGGGTGGGGGGAAGAGAAGAGGTGACTTGGGGGCAGTGGTAGAAGTATCACCCACTCTAAGAAGCATCAGAGGCGCAGCCTTTGGCCCATAATGCTGCATTCATCTAAAGATGCTATCGGCCCCCAGCCCACTACATTGCCCAGTTTTCTTTCAATGAAAGATTCGAGAACCATTAGATTTCCAGAGAGTTCTTAACTTCTGAGTCATTCACATCAATTATCTAACCAATCACATTACTCAATTAGCACTGAGGGCCAGTGCCAATCTCAAAACTAAATTCGCTATCTTCTTTCACCAAATGTATGGTACTTTTGTGCCTATCTTCATCTTATTTTCTAAGCATTCACATACTTTGTTTCCTTTCCATACCTCAGTTCCTTCAATATGCCCTTTTTAAAAATGTTTTTTTCTTTGGGGGGGGGGGAAGGTCAGCTAAAATCTAAGAATTTGTGTAATATGCATGAAGGAAAATTCAACTTCTTTTGAACAAGCTTGACCTCTTCCGGCATCAAATCAGTAGCCTTAATTATGAGCGAACCTATTAAAAATACAGTTGGGTATTCTATATGAAACTCCTTGAGAAACATAAGCTGTTGGCTTAGTCATAGACATTTTGGTACTTACATGAAGTTCACACAGCCGGTGCCTGCAGGTGGAGCAATCCAGACAAAGCTGAGGTTGGTTGTGGGCAGGTGACTCACATGGGAAGCCACCACACTGCACATAAACTGGTTCCCAAACTGGTGGTCAGACATGATTCCTGAGGAAACAGTGAAAAACAGAAGTTGGTATAAAAACAAGCAAAGGCCGTATTTCTTAGGGCATAATGAAACTTTTCTGTACATTTTCGTTCTGTGTGGGTTCTTCCCGTTAAATAGCTTCTCCATAAACTAGATAATTTTCTACTTTCACTTGCCAGAAAGAAAGAAATCCTTTGAAAAAATAATAATCAACTAAATTGGTTGCCATGGTATTTATTTTCGTGTTCTGTCTTTGCCCATCACCAAAATCACCAGCACAGCTACAACGGCAGCTGAAAAAGACTGTATTGGAAGTCACTGCAGTAGGGAGGTCACCGCAAACAGAGAGACATCTCGGTATGAAGATGACAGGAAGAGCTTGTTTAAAATATTTGGACTTTTGTTTTGTTATTTTAGAGAGAACGGTGATCAGCGGGCCTAGGAATTTCATTATTTTAATACTGAAAGTTTTGTATCCTGAAACAAACCCTATGACTGTGTCAGAAAGGGCTAAAAAACTGAAAAACATGTACATTTTGATATATCCTAAAGAAGTTCTTTTTCTCACTCTTTTTTTTTAAGGTGCATCTCAAGACAAAATTCATCAAACCAGAGAAACCAGGTTAGGGGGATGAAAGACTCCCATGGAAATCACAGAGCTGACGAAGACTCAATAGCTGTGATTCAGAAACTGCTACTCCTCTCTAGCGGAACATAAAGCAGAAATTCAGTGGGTGGAAATGATACATTTTCAGGACTCATCCTGGCCAAAGACGAAATAAAAGTTCCAGACAGAATCTTGTTAAGAGTGAGATGAATCAAACAAATTAAAGTTTCAAGGTTTCACGGTCTTGGTATTAGGAATCCCATTCATCTGACTCCTCCATCATCAGAAGCCCTGTTGGAAACCGAGTCTGAATGTATTGTCCTTCCTGCTTCTTTCCCTGCCTGAGTAAATCTGCCATCAGACAATATCACTGCATTTTACAATGGTCTGGGACTTTTATCTCCAACTTGGAGCAGCATCACCTGATAAGACTGAATAAATACTGTAGTACTGTAGCATAGTCGTCCCTTTGTTCATTGATTTGCTTGAGCAGGCAACAGTAACGTCCCCATTGTGAGACTTGTTGTTACTGTTTTTGGCATATCGAATCTGCCACAGGTAGCTTTCCAGGCTCTGTCATGCATGCGGGAGACTCTTGGTAGCTTGCCAGGAATCTCCGAGAGGGACGGAGGAATCGAACCTGGGTCGGCCATGTGCAAGGCAAATGCCCTACCCACTGTGCTATCTCTCCAGTCTGAATTTATTCAATTCTTGGACTGAATAAATACTAGTTTCCAGAAATTCTGAAATATAAATTAGGAGTGTAGCCTAAGCATTGTGAGTTTTTGAAGTTCACAAAGCAATTCTAATATGTGGCTAAAAACATGCTTCACAGATGTGTCATAAACTCAGGAACTGGAGTAACTAATGTCTTATTACTAAGGTACAAATACAGGGCTTGAGTGTATCCAGGAATGTCTCACATGATGGCCCTTAACAGTAATGCAAATATACTATCCTCTTACCCACTGTTTCTAAAAGCATCCCACAGTGGTAGTCTGGAGGGTCTTTAATGTGTTGCCTAAGAATCACTAGGAGTAGGTCATGGTTTGGCTTTATAACCCAGATAACATATTATTCTGATGTTACAGTTTAACAAATGTTCTTTGGGAACATCTAAAACTTTCAGAGTGGTAATTACTAAAAAAATCTATTGATCAACCTGCAAAAAACAGGTCTGTCTAGAATTTCTACTTTGCATAAAACATTATGCAATGTCTAGGGAGGAAGAAACAGAACAGAGGCCCTACTCTGAAATGAGCTGAGCAGGAATGAGAAAATTGGAATAAACTGATATTCTAAATTTAGAAACTGAAAAATAAATACTAATTGTGTGGTCTTCTTGTAATAGACAAAATAGGAGAGAAAGGATAAGTAATATGAATAATTATAATGACAACTGAACATTACTGTGACCTAGCACTATTAATAAGTGCTTCATGAATATTAAGGTTTCAAACAACCCTTGAGGTCGGAGCTGTTAATCTTTCCATTTCACCTATGAGGACACTAAGATAATGGAGATAAAAGAACTTGCTTCAGCTCATAAAGCAGGTGAGAAAGTTGCTGGGTTTCAATCACGGCCCTCACTACCAAGCCAGAAATGGCTCTAGAGAGAGTATGTGGGAAATTGTCTGCCATGGAGGAAGGGGGAGGGTGGAAAAGAGGGGTATACTGGGGAGATTGGTGGTGCAGAATATGCACTGGTGGAGGAATGGGTGTTGGAACATTGTATGACTATAACTCAAACATGAAAGCTTGTAACTGTATCTCATGGTGATTCAATAAAATAAAATTAAAAAAAAAGAAATGGCTCTCCTGAAGGAGGAAACTGGAACTGAGTCTTGAGGAAAGAGTTAAGATTTAAAATGTATTTAATTTTCATTTAGTGGAAGCGGGGGAACAACCAAAAGACTGTACCCTCAGTTCTGCCACACCGAGCTGAATGACCTCAGTCAGTGTCTTCTCTCATTTCACTTCTGACAACATGTTTTACAAATGGCCGTAAAACGCTGGTCATAATCACGAAGGCCCCTTTAGGCTTTATAGCTCTCTGAGAATAATTTAAGTGAACAGAAATAAGAAGGATGTTCCACAAAGACAACATAATGTGCAGAAATGTGCATATAAGGTAAGAAGGGGAGAATGAGAGCAGTCGGAATACAGACCTTCCAGGGCCCTAGCTCAGTGCATTTGCTGTGAGTCTTTTAATAGCTTTTGTGTCATAAAATACATATAAAAGGCATATAGTCTAATTAATATATGTGAGTTGAAAAACTAGTTGGGGGAAGATAAGTTTAAATTTGGTAATAAATTCAAATTTGACACTAATTTCTTTGCTGTATGTGGGTAATAGGATGCATATTGAGCTTTTAATATGACTGAGAAATGAGAAAATGTATCTATAACAATTTAATCATACTGAATACCCTTGGGAGATAGATGTATATATGTGAATCATGGTTATAATATTTTATTTTCATCATTGTGGTTATTGTGTAAGCTTTCACACACACACACACACACACACACACACACACACACACACACCAATTTTCTCATGTGGTATTTCTCCTGCAAGGAATCTGTACCAGAGGAATAAAACTATTAGAGCTAATAGGTACTTCAAGAAGTGTGGATATACTGATCAAACTTTGGCAAAGAAGGCAGAATATATACTTCAAACTCTTAAATTCTAAAAAATGTATAATTGTCTTGATTTTAACAAGTTTTTAAGGCTTACATACTTCCTTTGAATATTGTATAGATAGATTTAAACATTTATAATCTAGTTATAATTTCTAAATCAATAATTATTCAATCTATCAAAAATATTCAATAAAGTCAATTTAATCACTGGTCACTGACATCCCTTTGCTCATTGATTTGTTCGAGCGGGCACCAGTAACATCTCTCATTGTGAGACTTATTGTTACTGTTGTTGCCATATCCGATATGCCACGGGTAGCTTGCCAGGCTCTGCTGTGGGGGTGAGACACTCTCGGTAGCTTGCTGGGCTCTCCGAGAGGGGCGGAGGAATCGAACATGGGTCAGCCGAGTGAAAGGCGAATGCTGCTGCACTATCACTCCAGCCCATCAATTCAATATTCAAGTCAAATACAATTATTTCAAGAATGCCCAACAAGAAAGGATAGTCCCTTCAACAAATGATGACAGGAAAACTGAAGCAATGCATGTGGAACAATGAAAGTGGATTCCTACCACATATCTTGCAGAAACAGACAAATGTCTCAAAGATGCAATCATAAGACCTATTTCCATAAAACTCCGAGAAGAAAACATAGTGGATAAAACTCGTCTAAATTGATCTTGGCAACTATTTTTTTAATGTGACAACAAAGTACAAACGCCAAACACAAAAGTCAATTAATGAGAGTATATCAAACTCAAAAGTCTCTGTACAACAAAGGAAATAATCAACAGAACGGAAAGACAATAGTAAAGTTAGAGAAAGTCTTACAAATGCCCAATCTGATATGGTTAGTAAGCAAAATACATTTCAAATAAAACCCAGACAATTTAATAACCAAAAAATAATCTAAATTTAAAGTGGGCAGAAGGGGCTAGAGAGATAATACTAAAGGTAAGGCACTTACCTTGCAGGCATCAATCCCAGTTCAATCCCTAACACTACATAGAGTTCTCCAAGCAAGCACTCCATTGAGTCACTCCAATACACAGAACCAGAAATAGCGTCTGTGAACCACTGGGTGTGGTCCAAAAAACAAATAAAAACGTTGAGGGGAGCTGAAGAAATAAACAGGTATTCTTTCAAAGAAGATACCAAATGGCCATTAGAACATGAGAGACTAATCTCTATCACTAATCATTAGGGAAATGCAAATAAAAACCACAATGAGTTATCACCTAGTACATGCCAGAATGGTTATCATCTGTAACACTGTAGCACTGTTGTCCCATAGATTTGCTCCAGTGGGCACAGTAACGTCTCCATTGTGAGACTTGTTACCATTTTTGGCATATCCAATACGCTATGGGTAGCTTGCCAGGCTCTGCCATGCAGGCGGGAGACTCTTGGTAGCTTGCCATGCTCTCTGAGATGGATGGAGGAATCGAACCCCGGTCGGCCTTGTGCAAGGTAAATGCCCTACCTGCTGTGCACGGTTAAGATGCGGTGGAAAGAAAACACTTATACATAGATAGTGGGAATATAAATTGACTCTGAAATTGTGGAAAACATTATGAAGTTTCCTCAAAATCTTAAAATAAATCTCCAATAGAACCGAAACTGTGGATTAACAAATAATGACGAGGTTGTGGGAGGAAACAATATTGGACAGGAAGTGACATAGGGACGGGGTTGGGGGGAGTCATGGGCACTTCCGGGCAGGGGTATGCAAATTTGTACTTCAATACCCTAAGCTTAAGCACTATTGTAACTCAATTACCTAAACTATATATTTTTAAAAACATCTAATACTTGACTTCTCAACAAAAGTTATAGGATAGGGACTGATACATGTTTCCTTTATTCACACTATACTTCTGCAATATTAGGCTCACAATGTCATCAATTGTTCTAAAGTTGACTCCATGATTCCTTTTAAGACAGTGATACATATTTCTATGCCTTCTGGGACATCATTCTTCTTGACAAGTCTTCAGTTATTTTAAGTTTATGAATAAACCTTGTATGAACCCTATTTCCTTCAAGATTAGTTTTCTATGCTCTTTATGTTCAGACCCAGGGTCTTCAAAACTGTAACTAAAATTTACTATGGCCCTCAATTCTAAGATAAAAGTATGTGTTCTCATAAATATATATCCCATTCACCTCAAAAAATTGAAGAGTGTGTTACCAAGGATAACCAATACTGTAGATAATATATACATATTGGATTTGTTTTAATTTTTGTAGATTAAAGATGTGGATTACTCAAATATGTCTAATTTTCAATAGGCTATGGTTGGTGTCAAAGTAAAGGAAAAGTTTCCTGGTTAACTTTTCAAGAAACTCAAGAACTAAGACAATCCTGGTAAGCTACTGCCAAATAAAAAGCCAGCACATTGGGGCCAGAGCGATAGCACAGCGGGTAGGGCATTTGCCTTGCACGCGGCCGACCCGGGTTCAATCCCCGGCATCCCATATGGTCCCCCAAGCACCGCCAGGAGTAATTCCTGAGTGCAAAGCCAGGAGTAACCCCTGAGCATCGCTGGGTGTGACCCAAAAAGCAAAAAAAAAAAAAAAAAAAAAGCCAGCACATTAAGATTATGTAGATTTTTTTTTTATCTGTGAAAAATGAAGCCTTCATGTAAAAGCATGAAAACTATCTTTAAAAAAACATGTTTAGATAGCTTGGTGAAATGCAGTGCCAAAATTTTATAATTTTATTAACTTATTTCATATGATTTCTATTTTATTTTTATCATTTGTTCTTTTTTAAAGGGATATTTAAAGATTTCTTTTAATTAATAACAATACAGGCTTCTGAAACTCTAATTTGGAAAGTTAGGCTTATATATGTAAGGGAATGAGAAAATGAATGACGGAGTTCCAGCCATTCTTTAATCCTTTCATTTGATCTAATACAAATAACTATTTACTTACAGTTTGTCTTGTCTATTACTTCCCTCCTTTGCTAGGCAAATATTCCAACAAAGCTAAAAATTATTTCATAGGCAGAAAGTAATCACAAAACTCCCTGAAAATATCCTTATTTAAGCTTATCAGGGAAGTGCCAGGCTAATAAAAATGGGCATGAAAAGAAGTTTTCTCAAGTATTGCTATAAGACAATTAATAGACTGTGCTCATGTGCACACACAAATTACCATACATACACATTGAGTAAATTTGATTTTAAAGCATTTGGTTTCAGACTAAGTAGTGTAGAAGTTAAAAGTACTACAATCACTTCAAAATTATTTGGAATTCTATCTCTGGGCATTCGGTCGAAAATGCAGGATGAATTATGCTATCTGCACACCTCCTGTCATTTATTTTGAAAACGTTTACATCAACCTAAATCTTTTCTCACTGAAGTTAAAAAGATAAAAATTCCTGCTGTTAGAATGAAAGTGCCTCCCAGAGAGGGAGGCTTGGATGGGGAGGTGGAGTGTTGGAAGATGGTGGTAGGGAAACAGGGGACACTGAGGGTGGGAAATGTACATTGGTGGAGGGATGGGTACTGGATCATTGTATGACTGAAACCCAATTATAAAAGCTTTGTAATGGTCTATCTCATGGATATTCAATTTAAAAAGTTTTTAACAAATATAATGTGGAGTTCATGCCCAATTCAACCAGCTTAATCAATGGCTGAATAAATAGCAGTATGCCTGTCACTGTCACTGTCATCCCGTTGTTCATCGATTTACTTGAGCAGGCACCAGTAGCGTCTCTATTCCTCCCAGCCCTGAGATTTTAGCAGCCTCTCCTTACTCATCTTTTCAAAGATTGGAGGCTCTTTCAGGGTCAGGGGAATGAGACCTATCCTTAACTGATTTTTGCATATCGAATATGCCACAGGTAGCTTGCCAGGCTCTGCCCACGTGGGATACTCTTGGTAGCTTGCCTGGCTCTCCGAGATGTGTATGTGTGTGTGTGTGTATATATATGTACATATATATATATATAAAATTTGTTGCCTACTCTCTTTTGGCTAAGATCAAGTGTAGTGTAGCAGTACTCCTACATTAATTTTAAAAAATTCTTGCTGTTGTTCTTTTTTATTCCTACAAATACCTTCCCTGTGTCATGTATATTTTACCCTTAATATTATCTTACCACTATTGGAGAAGCAGAAAAAAATTGTAAATAGTCTGCCTGGATTCAGATCCTTACTCCACTGCCAAGATTTTGTGGAATCTTGGTCAAATCATTCAACTACCCTGTTCCTCTTTCCTCTCCAGAAAAATGAAGAGGATAGTAATAGTGAGATAAAAATTTAATGAGTAGAGGGCAAATAGTGGAAGCTCTTGTGTTAGCTATTATTACCATTCACATTTTAAAAAAGAAGGAACCAAGGTCCACTAAATTTAAGTAACTTACCAAGTATAACAGAACTAATGATTGGTACTTGACCATGGGGCCATTTTCTACTTCCAATATTTATGGGTTTTCTTTCTCCTATCCTTAAGTGTCAGTTCTTCAATTCTGAGACAGCCCCCTCTCCCTATAAAGTCTTATCCAAATATAGTGATGGGGTGGGAATCACCTGAGAATGAGTGAGAAGAGGTTTACTCCTCCAGGCATAAGTTCACGGTTCCCTTTTTTCTTCCTCTCACCTTCTCCTCCCTGTCCAAACACCTTATTTCTCACTGGTTATAGATATACTTTGTACTCTAGTTAGGCACATCTCCAAGATAAATAAAGATGTGAGTGAGACATCTTTAGATCTAAAGTGTTTCCCTACGGGCAAGGCAAAGCCATTCAACTAAGCCTCTGTGGAAACTGAGTCCAACCAGCGCCGAGGTCCCCCCGGCACCCCACCCCCGAAATGAGTTGTGCACTACTTTGCATGGCTGAAACTCTCTAATCTACTGGTTACCGTCATCTCCCCTACCGCTGCATATGCTCCCTCCCTACCACAGATGCAAGGAGGTAGATGATCACTGCACACTGTCCCCAGCCTTCCTTCATACCAACCACACACTTTGGTTACCTGTCCAGAACGGTGCTGTGCTTTACCATCTACCCCTTGGACTTAATCTGACGTGTGTTAAATTTACAGGTCAACTCCAGAGTTGGATTTTAGATATATATATAGGTAAGATAATAGTAATAATTATAATAGAAAGGGAAATAAAAAATGGTCAAAGGCAACAGAACCTGAGGACTAGAGAACTGAGCTGGGGGTGGCAACGTTCAGGAGGGGGAACCTTGGGATATTGGTGAAGGGGAGCTGACACTGGTGGTGGGTGTGGTGTTAGAATGCTGTATGCATGAAATTGTGTCATTAACAATATTATAAATCACAGTCTGTTGACTAAACTTGGGAAAAGTTTATAGAGGTTAAAGTCTTAGGTATATAAGCCAAAATCAATATAGTAGCTGAAAAGAGCCTCATCAGGGCTCTTTTAAAACTGAAACCAACTGAGAGGCCGCTAAGTGTGGTCACTCGACCTCATACCTCTTCATCCTCAGCAATGGAAAACAAATTATCTAATGCTTCCTTTTCTGCAGGTCTGACTTTAGGGGAGAGACTCTCCAAACAATAATAGTGAGTTTTGTTGAAATATTGTATGCAATTAAAATGAAAGTAAAGTGAAATGTATTAGTTACACAGGCGGGGGGGGCTTAGGGTGGGGGGGCTAGGGGCATGGGGGGGGTTGGGATGTGAGGTGGCGGGGTGGAGCTATACTGGGATTCTTGGTGGTGGAATATGAGCACTGGTGAAGGGATGGGTATTCGAGCATTGTATAACTGAGATTTAAACCTGAAAACTTTGTAACTTTCCACATGGTGACTCAATAAAAAAATTAAAAATAAATAAATAAATAAATAAAACTGAAACCTTGGTGGGGCTGGAGCAATAGCAATGCGAGTAGGGTATTTGCTCTGCATTCTGCTGACCTGAGGTTTGATTCCCAATCCCGACCCCATATGCTCCCTGAGTACTGCCAGGAGTGATCCTTGAGCAGAGAGCCAGGAAAAAGCCCTGAGAACAAGCAGATGTGGCCCACCCCAATTTGAAATCTCCTATACACAATTGCAAAGTCATACCCATTTTATAGCAGCTTTTATTTCCTCTTCCTAATCCCTGGCAAGCAACATTCTAGTCTCTGATTGCATGAGGTAGACTATTTGATACCATGTATAAATCAAATCATGCAGTAATATGATCCTTTTATTACTTCATTTGGCATAATGACCCTCAGGGTACCCCATATGAAGGGCTTTCCTTGCTTTTTAAGGTTGGACAACATTCCACTGTATGGTTATACCATAGTTCCTTTATCCATTCATCAAACAACAGACATTCAGGTTACTTTTATGTTTAGCTACCGCAAATAATGCTTCGATGAACGTGAAACTTCAGATATTTCTTAAGGATCCTGAGTTCAATTTTCTTGGATATGTATCACATATGAGGCATTTGTAGAGAATACATTACTAATATTTCAGTTTTCTGAGGAGCCTTTACCTTATTTTCATTGTGTCTGAACCATGTTATACTCCTACCAATAATGCACAGAGGTTCCAATTTCTCCACATATTGCCACACCTGCCATCTTTATTTTTATTTTATGATGTTTTCCTAGTGTTATATGTCATTTCATTATGGTTTCTATTTACATTTTTCTCATTAAAGATGTTGAGCATCTTTTCACATAATCATGGACCATAATATGAATTCCTTTAAGCAACATTTATCCAATCCCTTGTCAATTTTTAAGGAGGTTATTTGTTTTAATGCTACTGAGTTGACAGAAGTTGCTGTTGAAAGGACATAGATTCAGTTATGTAAGATAACTACATTCTTGCAATGTACACAATAGATCTTAGGTTAAGTGTCCTTACCACAATTAAAAAAAAAAGAAAAGTTAAGGAAGATGAAGCTAGAGACTACTGTACTGTTGCAGGAACTCAGGGTTGTAAACACCACCTCCAATATTCCTTTTCAAAATTATGATGGCTATTATAGTGTATATAAAACTAATTTGCATTATAGTTTCAGTAGCATGATTACAATAGTGTTAACGTTTATGATGTTGATGTACAAAGTTACTGCATTCACCATCTCCAGAGTGTTCAAGACTTGAGACCTCGCCCCTTTTTTCTTTCCTGGATGCCAAAGAAATTCTCAGTTGATCAATCAGAAAATTGAATTCAATATCAGAATTACTACCCAATAAGCTGACTCAGGCCTTTATTTCAGTATTCTAAAGAGTGAGAAAAGAGAATCTGCACTGTAGCACTGTCATCCTGGATAAAATAGTAAGTTAATAATTCTTGAGTTTTTAAGATGTTGGCCAAGTTATTAGTGTATCTAAAAGATTAACTCAGTAAAGTGCTAATGTGTTATTATCATCCTCACTTTATAAATAAGAAAAATTAGGTTTAAGGAGATGAAGCTGCCTAAGTGACTAGTTCCCAGACTAGTTACTTGAAATCCTGTCCTGTAATTTTTATGGTTGACATCTCAGTCAATATACTCTGAAGTTCTGCAATTTATAGTTGATATATATATAATATCAACTTTTTTAACTGGGAGAAGAATTAATAAAATTATCTTGTGACAAATGCCAAATTGCATAAACATTACCTAGAAGTATTCCTTAAATGAGGAAATGTCATTTATAGAATAAAAGACTGTATCTCAGTCTTTCTGTTTTAATATAGCACTATAGCACTGTCCTCCAGTTGTTCATCAATTTGCTGAGCGGGCACCAGTAACGTCTCCATTGTGATATTTGGTTGTTACTGTTTTGGGCATATCGAATATGCTACAGGTAGCTTGCCAGACTCTGCCATGCAGGCAGGATACTCTCAGTAGCTTTCCGGGCTCTCCAAGAGAGATGAAGGAATTGAACCCGGGTTGGCTGCATGCAAGGCAAATGCCCTATCCACTGTGCTATAGCTCCAGCCAGGTATAGTTTTGACTATACTCATTAAGTATTCAAGCTAACCATAATTCACTCAGGATGTAGTCGGGGCATAATAATCCTTGACTAAGCCTCAGAACGCATCTCCTTATAAAATGAGGATAATACCTAAACACTATGCCTGTAGATAGGCAGAGTTTAAGAAGAGTCTCTAGAATTTCTAAATGATGAGAGATTGTTTACATACAGATATAGCTCCGGGTAAAATTTTTGTGTGTGATGGGGGTACTTGCCACTTAGAGAAATCAGGCTGATTTTTCAGTGCTCAGATACAGGAATACAGTTTTGCTTGAGCCTGGCAGTGCTGTGGGCCACCATAGCTACACTCAGAAGTCTTTGGGGGTTACACCAAACTGTTCTCAGAAGGCATACTTACACTAGGGATCTAATTTGGTCCCTGTAAATGCAAGGAAGGCATGTAGCTCTCATCATTGGACTTTTCTGTTGGCCCCAAGGTCAAATGTTGTATCTAATATTTTATCAATATTAAAATGAATAATCCCATAGTCTTCAAGCTTTAAAGCTGAGAACTTCAAACTTCCCACTTTACGGAAATTATCCCCCACCCTTCCCACTCTTCACTATGATAGTGCCAATTGTCACAGTCTTCAAGTTGACCCTGTTGCCTATTTAATCTACAATATACTTTATAACTTTTTCTCCCCATTATAATCCTCTGATAAGCCTACTAAAATATTTTCTCTTATAGTCTCCATTTCAATCTTATGTAATGTGTAGCCTTATGTAATTAAAGTTCTAGGTATACCTATTACCATTCTCAGATGAAATCCAAGGACACAACTGAGCTAATTAAAATACTTTTGATAGATATTAGGAAGCTCCTCTAGGAGTTAGAGAAATTAACTTGGATAATACACAGGAGGGGATGAATGGTGTACCCAATATGAAAACAATAGCACCATCACCACATACAAAAATTTTGCCTAAGGTATTCCACAAAACTTAACATTTTCCTTACTACACTTGATCTCATTTGGATTTTCCCAGGCTTGATTCCCAAGTGATATTTGTATTCTTTTTATAACCTAGTCTCATGGTAGTGAGTTTGATAGACAAAAACTAAGTAAAATGTCTTAACTCTAAAAAAAAAGGAAGTGTGGGAATTCTATTTTTGGACCACATTATGCACAAAAAAGGGAACTACATATGAATTCTAAACAGTCATAGATGGTATGATATGTTATGATAGAACACAGGTTCAAAGTCTATGAAGCTCTGGATTTCTTGATCCAAAATTAGCTAATATAAATGATAGAAGGCCATAATTTGTATTAAATATTTCTTATACATCAAGTTGCTTGTGCTTTTTGGTTACCTTTTCCCTTTTATTTATTTATTTGCTTTATGCTACCAGGGATTGAACTCAGTGCCTCCACAGGCAAATAATGTGCTCGCCTCTGAGCTACATCACCAGAGAGGTGAGTTCTTCTCTTGAATGGGAATTCTGCCACAGGAAAAATATTACTTGTAGCAGTCAATGTATTTGATGGGCTGGAGCAAAAGATTCCCATCTCCCTCCTGAATAGCCTAACAGGTTTCCTAGAGTCATACCAGTTCAAAAGATATGCTTATGCTTTTTGACAGAAAAAAGTACACCTATAATAAATGGCAAAATCATTTAAATAATGAGAACTCCTGCTAAAGGTGGAATACCAGAAAGTAATCCTGGTTATTATCTACTGAAGTAATACTAATTAGACTTTGAGTCAATTATAAAATTCTCAATTTTCCCTCAATTCTTTCCCATGTGCATCCTTGCCTACATTTCTCAATATGGCCTTATTTAAGGCTTCATTCTCTTTGACCACTGACAACCACTCCCTAATTATTGATCCTGTGAGGTCACGTTTGCCCTTTCAGATTGTCAACATAGGTATCTTTCTAAAATGTAAATTTAACTTTATTATTTGACTGATTATATCCATTAGAGGTACTTGATAGTAATACAAGTAGGCAATAAGTTTCTCAGCATAACATCTTGCTCTCTATTTATCATTACACTTATTTAGACTTCATATCCTATCAAAACCAAATATTAAACTATGAGATGTAAATATTTATGGTTTTTCTCTTTTTTCTCTGCCTAGAACAGGGGTTAATAAACTATAATACATGGTTCAAGTCTGTATTACGCCTATTTTTGTAGAATCACTGAGTTAACAAAAATTTTACATATTTTATTCCTTTACTTTTATAAAGACAAGAAAACTTATTTTTCCTGAGGTCATGACACATGAAGCAGACTCATACAGAGTTGTGGAGACCTCAGAATATAAGTTAGGCCAAGTTTTAAATCTTAAAGAATAAAACAAAAGGAAAATATTTAGTAGAGACCAATCATATCAGCCTGAAAAGTCTAAAACAATTACAATCTGACTATTTACAGAAAAAAACATTTGCTGACCTGGCATAAAGTGTGCTTTTGTCCTTTGGACTCTTGACCAAAATATTACTCATAACTTAACAGACATAGGAAACTGTAAATAATTTTCACAAAACTTTCCTGTGCAACCTTTTCTTGATAACTGTTATTAAGTATATCTCCATTCCTTCATCATACTTAAAAATGTTGCTGTTGAATCTGAATTGTCTGATTTCCAGAAGAGTACTGGGGTGATATTTTTTTCCTGAAAAGGGAATAGATAGGGAAAAATCTTGGGGAATCTCAGCAATAAATTGCTAGAATAATTTTTGGTAGATTTTTTCAGCATTTTTTCAACAAGTTTAAAGGTACATAATTATTGTATTTGGACTCAACTATTGATAAGAGATTACAAGTGACTCCATAGGACATTGCAGCAGTGTAAATATAGGAACTCTCCATGGTGCTGAAAAGACTGCCTACAAAGACTTAGTGAAGAGTGCCCGGACCCGTGAGTTTTGTTTTCTCAATTACTTTTACTGTCTTCTATGAAGACTTCATGGCTTTTTATTTTTCTACCCCTTTACAGACAACTTATTTCAGGATACTAACTCATGTCCAAATCCTTTTTTATCCCACTGACTGCACATATCTTTTGGTAAAAGCATTTATTGCTCACCATCTGCTCCCCTATATTTTTCAGTCACTTTGCAGTTCCAGAGGCCAGGTGAGTAAGTTTAAGAAGTAGAATATGAGAAGAAATTTAAAGTACTATGGCCTAGGTTAAGTATAGAATAGAGGATGTGAGTGTTCTAGATTCCTTCACTTCCTTGACTCTCTAGTAAAGGAAGCCACAGATTGAGACATCATAATCACATAATGGAAATATCTTAGCTTGCTAAGCTCCTGACTGCAAAATAAATACACTGAAAGGGTTTGACTCAGATAGCACTGATGTATCTTGCTCTATCAGATTTCTTTGCTGGGCTGCAATTTAGAGGTCAATTTGTTAACACAGAAAAACTAGATTTTCCTGGTTGATATATCCTTTTAATAGAACTCATTACAGGTCATTTACTTCTATTTCCTTTATTAGGTTATAAGTTTTTAGAAAATGTGGTTTTGGCCGTATTGATTCTGCATAGTATCAATCAATAAACATTTGCTAAATGAATAAGCAGTTTCCTAAGTTTGCTTTCTTCTTCATGGTATTTCCTACTTTTGAAATAAACAACAATTCACTTATTTTACATCAAAGGGAAACGATAATGAGCTTAAGTTTTTTATAGTAGCCAAGATCATATCCTAAAAGCAAATCATCTGGGTTCACATCTAAATTATATATAATGTACAAAAATAAGTTTAAATGTATATTAAATATTTAAATATCACAACTATTGCAGACATTTTATGTAATCACCTTATATGCCATAAAAACCAACAACAATGATGCCAAAATAAGATCAAAACAACAACATATTTTGTGGCCTGTAGAGACAGTAGAGGAGGTAAGGCCCCTGCCTTGCATGTGGTCAAGTCTTGGTACCAGAGTCCTAACACCACCCAAGGGTCACTCAAACACAAATACAGGAAGAGCCGCTGAGCCAGGTGGGAACCAAATTTACCCCTACTCCCCAAATTAAATTGTTTTCAAGTCTTAAATAACTACTTTAATTCCGATTTCATTATGATTCACAACCTACTGAGATAATTTAAATCATTATTAAGAAAATGAGTGTTCATCTGTGGAATATAGAACAACAGAATAGGAGACTAATACCCAAGAATAGTAGTATATAATACCAGGAGGCTGGCTCCATAGCTTGGAAGCTGGCTTCACATGCTGGGGGAAAGTCATCCCAGATAGAGAGGGGAACACCAAGTAATATGTGATTGGAGATCCTGCATGGGAAGGGAGATGCATGCTGAAAGTAGACTAGAGACTGAACAGGATGACCACTCAATACCCTTGTTTGGAATCACAACACCCAAAAGGAAAGAGAGATATCAAATTGGAATGCCCCACTACAGAGGCAGGGTAGGGTGGGGGGATAGGACTGGGGGGGGAGGGATACTGGATTCATAGGTGGTGGAGAATGGACACTGATGGAGGGATGGGCTCTTAAACATTGCATGAGGGAAAAAGAAGCACGAAAATGTGTGAATCTGTAACTGTACCCTCACTGTGACTCACTAATTAAAAATAAATTATTTTAAAAAAAAAGAAAATGAGCATTTTACCTACTTTTAACCCTCAGATCTTCTTGATAACTTTTTATTATCAATATTTCAAGCCACAAAACCCAAAAGTAAAGAGAGATCGAGGAGAGAGAGAGAGAAAAAAAAGGGAGAAAGAGAGAGAGAATAAACGTGCCAACCCAGGCAGGAGGTGAGGGGTGGGGGGTTGTGGAAGGGAACCTGGAGACACTGGTGCTAGGAAATGTACACTAGTGGAGGGATGATGTTGGAATACTGTATGACTGAAATCCAATCATGAACAGTTTTGTAAGAGTTTTTCTCACAGTAATTCAATAGAAAGTTTTTTTAAGAGAAAATGAGTGTTTTATGTTGATTTAGTATTAAAAAATAGAACAAAAAATTTAAATGAAGAAAAATAAAAGAAAATGAGTATTTCAAGCTCCTTGTCATCCCTTGTTTACAAATGTGAAATTAGAATTTTTTTACTTTCCAAAATACTTTCAATAGATTCACAAAATTTAAATAGACAAAATAAAGAGCTTTAAAAACTGTTATAATCTATTAACTTAAATATAAACATAGTATATTGGTTTGAAAAAAATGATGCTGGTATTACCAGAGCATGCATTCAAATAATTATCAAAAAATTAGAAAAGCAACTTATTTTATTTTGTTCCTTGTATGTTTGCTATCATTTAGGGCCATATATAGCAATGCTCAGGCCTATACCCACATATTGTTCAGATGTTGACCCCTGGAGTGCCTGATATTCTGGAGACCGTACGTTATTTGTTACAAAAAAATTCAATCTTCACTTCCATTGTAGTTTTTATTTCTTTATAATGAACCATATATGAATCTATAACCTTTTGAAATTTATTTTTAATTCAAATTCTAAGTATAAATCAGAATTATTCTAGTCCTACTTTATAGCTTCTTTTGGACTTATATATAATAGGTTTTCTTTAATGTGAATGCATAAATAAATTTACATGTATATTACTGGTAAAGTTTACATTATTTCTAGTTTCTATTCCTTGAGCTCAAATTTCATTTTAAATTTGAAATTACTTTACCTACAGTTTTTTAACTGAAAAGTTAACAAACCAAACTTTTTTTAAGGAATATATCCCTATTTACAGCTGGAAATAATATTATAAAATTTTCATCTTATTATAAAGTTATACTTTGTACTACACAGAAATAGTAGCACATGGATAAAATTTCTAAATGAGAAACAAAAGTATAAAATATATGATTATATACATACATGTTCAAACATTTTACTATTGCATAAAGACAATTTCTTTAAGTTGTTTTACATTTCATTTAGAGACTTCATCGTGTCAGAGTGAGAATTAAAGTGTAACAGTTATCTCCCAATGACTTTCTTAAGAATAAGTTACAACCTTAACTTATTCTTCTGTGGTCAGTAAAAAGGAACCAAATATAATAATGATTATAATAAGAACAGAAAAGGTTTTGATTTAAATTCATTGCTATATTATTTTTTATGGGAACCTTTTACTTTACACAAATATACAGCATCCCTGACATCATCACTATTTGTTCCATACCAGCTTGCAATTGAACCTAGGAGTCATTCTAAAACATAACTCCAGGCAGTCTTTTCATTGCTATGTTCTTTTAGAAATGAAAGAAAACATGTGAGGTAAAGCACGGAGAAACATGAAATGATCAGAATATACTGCTATAGGTCTTCTATGGAACTACAGTCTAGTCTAAAGGTGCCAGATTTCTGCCAATAAGTTTAAGGATGCCTTGAGGGTTTAATACAATGAAGCATTCTTGCACAGATGTTTGCAGTGCCAATGAAATTATTATTATAAGTATCATAAAAGTGGTATATTATAATTTGTGAGCCCAAGGAGATAGTTGATTATCCCTACCTTTTTACTACATCTGGTGAAACAGGGTTGATAAATAAATCAGCATCTGAGATTTGGTCTTGAAAGGGGAAAAATTCTCAAGGAGAGGCCTTATAAGAGCCAGCTCAATTAGCTGAATTAGTCCCCAACACCACTGTGTAATCACCAAACAACTAGGAATCCTGAGGCTCTCTCGCACTGCCTGTTCAGTTGTCTCGCGCTGATTTCTCACCCTGGATGGCTGATGCCATGGGCGGACGAAGGAGGAAATGAGGGTCAGGCTGGTTGGTGATCTGTTACCGTTTATTCCATTCCCCCCCGGTTCCTGTTCAAATCTCACTAAGGCCTCAATCCTGTCTCTTCTTGTCTCCCTTGCTCGTCTCTTCATGCACAGACTAGCAGCCTTGGTCTCTAGTCTCTCCCAATCTCGCAGCATTGGGGGTAGCAACCACATCTAGGTCAGTTAGCACAATCAACATATCAAAGCCCTCCCAGATTGCTTGAAGGCAGAAGATCCCTCACAAGGGATCTTTCTACCCTTTCTACCCTTTCTACCACCTAGGCTTCTTTCTTCTTTCCTTATTCCAATAACCATTTAAACATTCATCCTAATTCTACTTCTTAACATTAGTTATTTGTGTGTGTTTTATTTTATTGAATCACCGTGTGGCAAGTTACAAAGTTCTCAGGCTTATGTCTCAGTTATACAATACTCAAACACCCACCCCTTCACCAGTGCCCATATTCCACCACCAAAAACCCCAGTATACCTCCCACCCCCGCCCCCCACCCCCACCTGCGTAACTGATGAATTTCACTTCAGTTTCTCTTTACCCTTTACCTTGATTACATTCCATATTTCAACACAAAACTCACTATTGTTGTTGGAGTTTCCCCCCAAAAAACACAGCCCTACTACTAAGGAAGCATTTGATAATTAGTGTTCCATTGCTTAGAATGAAGAGATATGAAGTCCCACTGCTCCAACTACATAACTCTTTTTTCTTTTTCTATCTTTTTTTTCTCTTCCCCCTTCCTGTGCCACCCAGTTCGTACCTGTTTGATAGACCTCATAATATAGTTGAGGTTTTCTCCCTGAAAATGGGAAACAACCGGGAAAGAGGGATATTTCCTCTCCTCGGCTGGCGTGGGGCTATGGCTTAGTTCACAGTCTAGAGAAATGGCTGCTACTTTGATTACCTTCAATATTTCAACAAAAAACTCACTGTTATTATTTGGAGTTTGCCCCCAAAGTCAGACCTGCTAAAAAACATTGCTCACAATTAAGAGATGTTAAGAGATGTTAAGAGATGTTAACTGCGGCCGCGCAGTTTTGGATTTCTGTATAAAGTCCAGGGAAAATTCTGCCAGAAATTGCATCCCTGCAAGATTTTTACTTCCCTTTTGTGGTGCTCATAAGATGGAAAAGCCTGGAGAGAGAAACCCTTCCCTGCTGGCACCGCATGGGGCAGTGGCTCAGTTCACAGTCCAAAGGCCTCTCTGTGAGCTTGTGAGCTGCTAGTGTCCAAAGTAGTTCAGTTGGCCTCCGGGATCATGCACATGCAGCAGCAGAAAGGCCAGAGACGTGTGGCCGGTGCGCTTAAATATCAGCGGAGGGCAGGCTGGTACTCCCCGCCCCCCGGGAACTCCCACATGTCCCACAGCAGCCGGGCTGGTACCTCCATTTTGTGCTCAGAAAGCGGTGATCCATGCTGTGCCCAGAAAGGAAGGGTTGAGAGAGAGAAACCCTACCCCTCTGGCGCCGCATAGGGCCACGGCTCAGCTCACAGTCCAGAGGCCTCTCTGCGAGCTGCTAGTGTCCAAAGTAGTTCAGTTGGCCTCCGGGATCATGCTCGTGCAGCAGCCGAAAGCAACATTAGTTATTTTGTATGGACAAAGTAAGAGATACATTAACTTTGTAGGGTGGCTCTCCTGGGGATATCTCGCTATAGATCCCAGACTACAGTGCTCAGGTCAGATAAATCTTTCCTAATCCTAACCATAGTCCTAATCTAGTTGTTACTTTTTGGATCATGACAGAATTTGTTTATGACTGTGTTCTTCATTTACAGTTAAGTATCATGGCGCTTTGGCCCTGGCCCATTTCAATGCCTGGGTAGGTCACAGCTTGCCCTGGGTCCATCCAGTCCCTTGTCAGGACCCTGCTTTTGGGGTGCTAGTAAGTAAGGGAAACTGAAGCTTAAATTGAGAAAACAGATGCCCAGGAGTGAATATTATTTGGAGTCAGTTAACTCCCAAGTTACAAAAGCATAGCATTAACTGTCTTCCTGTATCTATACAAAAAGGACAATGCTCTGAATTAACTATGCAAAGGGCATAAGGAGAACAGAAAAGCAATATTTACAAGTCAACAGAGTCTGATTAGGAGATTAAAGTAATTGACTGGTTGGGAAAATCAGAGCACAAAGAAAGAGGTCACAGATAAACACAGAGGAATGGGAGTGCTTCAGGAACACTCTAATGGGTGGAACCCAATAAACCTAAACTCCCTGTGGCAAGGCAAAGGACAAACCAATGTTATCCTACACACCACCACCACCACCACTACAACCCAGAATATGTTCTTGATAAAAGCCATGCAGAGTGTAGGGTTGTATTATAATAATATAATTCTAGTTCCTTATACAAATACCACAAGAAACAAGAGGTGTTACTGGATCTTTCTAGAAACCAAATGCTTGGCTAGGAAACACCACTTCCTTTTTAAACTATCATTGAACGGAGATTTTATAAATATTTGTTCAAGTTCCTAGGCCTGGGGGTTTGGTTCAGTGCTAGCATGCAAGCTGTGCAAGTTCGATTCCTGGCACCAGCTCACAAGCCTTAGTGGAGTTGCGGTCTGTTATTTCCAGAAACACAACACCGTGTGTAGTTTCTGGCATACTGCTGCCAAGTGTGACCTCAGTGGTGAGTATACAAGCACCACAGCCCAGTGTGTATAACTCTCAGGCAACGGAGCAGCAGCAACAAAAGGAAGGGGGATGAGCAGAGGGAGAAATAAAGGTCTGCCCATTAAAAAGGGTGATAGCAATTCCATCAGAGTGTAACTGCATTAAGGCCATCCAGCATGTCTGGTTTTTAAGGACAGTAATTTGGCCTCATTTAAGCAGATTGTCTTTTCTCCTTTCTAACCAATGTACAGGAGTGTAATATAGTCCCACCTGAGTGCACAGGGATAGAAGAACATACTTCCAATTACAAGGAACAGGATTTGCACACGTAAGGGCCTGTCCAGAGAGCTGCAAATTCACCTTCTAATTTGCAGTGTTGCCCCCTGAGGCTGAACATGATTCTACCCGCATATGGTGAGAGCTCAGATGCCTGTGCCCGGCGCACCAGGTGGGAGGTACAGAGCTCACAGTCAGGGAGGCTGAGCAGATGATTTACAGTGACGTCTAAGTGCTCCACAGAGAACCGGCAAACACTGTACTAAACGCCACCAATCAGGCAAATATAGTCGTGGCAAACAGACTTGGCATTAACAAGAGAAATAAAATATGCTAATCAGTTATTCCACTCCAGGAAAACAAGTCACTAGGGAAAGAAGAGAGGGAAAGCCACATCTTTTACGCCTTTGCAGGGTTTTTGGTTAAAAATTTACATATATCTTAAGTTATGACTTCACTAATATTTCAATCCCATTTACAAGTTTTTAATATTCTATAAAATAACTCCTTTAAAGCAGTCTCCGGAAATCTTCAAATGCCCTTCTGAGCTACCAGGTGTTGACTATGAAAATTTAAATACATACACCATGCATATATTTTCAATATTCTCTATAGGATTCAGTGTAATAATGGTTAAGTATAACAGGTCTGGCACTGGGCAGCCTGTGTTCAAATCCTGTCACACTTAATTGCTGTGTGACCTTGGAAAATTTAAACTCATTGGTCTCCATTTCTCCACATGTGGAGTTGGATTATAATAACTCCTATGTTTTAGATCTGCTACGATTATTATATCAGTTAATAAAAGAAAAACTCTTACGATAATACCTGACACATAATAATCAGTAAATGTTATCTACTATAATTCAATACACTGTCTGTTCACCTTACATACAATAGCTGCATCCCTAGTAAATATAACTTAAAATTTCAGTGATCAAATATTTGATGTGAGCTAGAGGTTAAATATCAAAATAGGATCTTCTCAGGGAGATTACTGGAGAGTTTTAATTTGTTTTTTGGTTCTAAGTATACAGTTAGAAATAAGCACTGAAGCCACCACTGGCTGGCACCAAATAATCTCATCAATGGCCGTGATCCAGAGATTCATTGTTCGCCTCTCTCAGAAAAAAGCATAAAAAGACTCACCGTAGCTATGCCACTGTACCCCGCACCAGGCTATTTCATTCAAGGCACCCTGGAGGGGGGTGGGTGAGACCCCTCACCGCCCCAAGGGACCCAGCCAAAAACCTCCAGAACTCAACCACCACTATGCCCATGGCCACTCTCCACACGCTCCTAGCGGCCTCACCCATGAATGAATCTATTCCTGGACCGCGCGGACATCTCAGACCTCACACCACTCATACTCCAAGAGCAGTGCACCACATTTTATGGGGTTTAAAGTAGAAGGCAACCAATCTTAGAGGGAAATATATTTTTACATATATATCTGTCACTGTCGCTGTCATCCCATTGCTCATCGATTTGCTCGAGCGGGCACCAGTAATGTCTCCATCGTGAGACTTGTTGTTACTGTTTTTGGCATATTGAATATGCCACGGGTAGCTTGCCAGGCTCTGCCATGGGGGCGAAAGCTTGCCTATATGTAGACATATATAGATATAAGCACACAAGGCTCCATTTTAAAATTTTTTTATTTTTTAATGAATCACCATGAGGTACAGTTACAGACTTACAAACTTTCATGCTTATGTTTCAGTCATACAATGATTGACAGTGCCCATTCTCCACCACCAATATTCCCAGTATTCTCCCCATTCCACGCCATCTCTCTCCCCACCACCCCTCCTTTGTGGCAGACACATTCCCTTTTACTCTCTCTCTCTCTCTCTTTCTCTCTCTCTCTCTCTCTCTCTCTCTCCTTTGGAGTGTTATGGTTTGCGATACATTAAGTGGCCATCATATTCGGTCTATAATCTACTTTCAACATGCATCTCCAATCCCGAGCGAGCCCTCCAAGCATCCTTTACTTGGTGGTTGTTTCTCTATCTCAGCTGCCTTTACCTCCAGCATGTGAGGCCAGTTTTCAAGCCATGGAGCAAATTCCAGGTCCTTATCTCTACTATCTTTGGATGTTAATTTCCATTATGTTACTTTATATTCCACAAATGAGTTCAGTCACAAGGCCTAATTCTTAACAACATATTAGTAATCTCTTATAGAAGAGATTAATGGCCCCTGGGTGAAATACAACAATCTTCACTCACTCTCCTCCAAGGAAAGATTTTTGGAGCATTTTCAGTGGTTTATTCATAACAATACAAAATACATTATTTCGCTTCTGCTTTGCAGCAGCGGGTTGGGGTTTGGAATGGAAACATCCAAAATATGGTGGTGAGAAGGTGTAATGATGGTGGGATTGGTGTTAAAATGTTAAATGTAATCAAATATTGTGAATTACTTTATACAACTAAAATAAAATTTAAAAAATATAAGCACTGCTTAGAATATATAGCGTTTCAGTTCAAAGCTAGCTCACGAGCTGGAGCACGTGCTTTGTTGCAGTAGACCCATGTTCACTCCTGAGCACCACTGGGTCCCCCCCAAGCACTGCCAGGAGTGACCTGAATCTTCACAATATTTACCTTATTAAAAAATGCATCCCATATGGTCCCCTGAGCACCGCCAGGAGTGATTTCTGAGTGCAGAGCCAGGAGTAACCCCTGTACAATGCCAGGTGTGACCCAAAAAAGCAAAAAATTAAAAAATAAATAAATAAAAAATTCTTTCATTTTCCCACCAGAACTGCCATTACTGAATCCCTTAATATATCTTCTTATTACCTAGAGTACCCATTGCTTTAGTACTTAAAACACAAAGACACTCTAACAATCTAGCAATGATACTTTAACTGCCTTTGTTTTATATTATGGCAAATTTTGAATATGTGACACAAGTTTTATTTATGAAATAACTAACCCTACTATGACCATCTTAGCCTTCAAAATTAATACTAGATCTATAAGAGGAGAACCCCTGTGTTTTATTACAAACATGAAGATCTATAAGCATAGGCTTGGCCCAGAGGACATATAAGTAGAAGACAGAGATAAAAAATTCAGCTCTACATCTTCTTCTCTTTGAGTTGTAAGAAGCAACATCCTTTCAGGTCTTCACTTGTTCAGTATTCAGGGGTGACTGAGCCGCTTCTGTGGCACTTGGGGTGTGGGAGGACATAGAGCACCAGGAACTGAATTCAGAGCCTTACACACGCAAGGCATGTGCTCTAACACTTGAGCCACACCTCCAGTCCCTCACTTCTCTATTTTCAAGTCTTCAAAACTGTGGGTCAGTAATCAGGAAATGTAGCAAATATCATCCTTTTAGCTTTAAAAGTGGAGGGTTTAAATTTTTTCTTTTGTTGTTTTGTTTTGGAGTCACTTCTGACAGAGTCCGGGGCTCACTTTTGACTCTGTTCAAAATTCTGGCAGCGTTGAGGGTATCATATATGGTATTGGGGTTGGCCGAATTCAAGGCAACCATTTACCCACTATACTATCTCTTCAGCTCCTGGAGGTGTTACATTTTTAGAAAAACTGGTCCAAGTCTGATTCAATCCCAACTCTGCAGATGATACCTCGAGCACCTCCAGGAGTGAACCCTGAGCACTGTCAGGTGTGGGCTAACCCCCACTCCCTCCTCACAAAAAAAATAACTTGTCAAGTAAAAAGTTGTTCTACTTTTGTGCACTGGTGAAGGGATGGGTGTTCGAGCATTATGTAACTGAGACTTAAGCCTGAAAGCTTTGTAAATTTCCACATGGTGATTCAATAAAAAAAATAATAAATAAATGAATAAGTTTTAAAAATGGGTCTACTTTTTATGGGATAAAGAAGCAAAGGTTATAGAAAAATTCAGATTAGCCTTAATGAGAAAATACTACTTTTTATGCATTTGTCAATGTCTGTGTAACTTGCATATAACATGACTCAAAGAACAAAGAAAGGTACTTTAGTTTCACCATGATAATGCTCTGCATTCAGTATCTTTAAAGGTTTCATAGCTAATGTTATGAATACTGAATTTAATATAAAGTAAGGATAACAACTGAATCTTAAACACATCCAGTTGCATGTGATTTCTTAATATAAGATGGCTTTATAACACTTGAATATTTCTTCATAAAATATGGAGTTCTGGGAAGTCCAACAGAGGCTCAGGCACTTGCCTTGCATGTAGCAGATCCTAGTTTAATCCCCAACACACATATGGTTCCCTCATCACTGCCAGGAGTAATCAAATACCTAAGCACAGAACCAAGCCCTGACCACAGCTAGGTGTAAACCTCCCCATTCGCCCAAAAGAGCCAAGACCAAAACCCTGGTCTTTACTATGTTTTACTACGCTTTACTATGTCTTTGTGTTAAATCTTTAGCAAGCTTCCAAAATCTTAATTAATGGAACATGAGCAAAAGTTTTAGGATTTATCTGATTTGCCTTTAGCTCACTAAGAAAAGATTCCACAGGGTAAAGAAGATATTCATTGCAAGACACTGAGACCACTTCAATTTTGCTATAAATGTATACAATGACAACAATTAACATTCCTCAAATGCCCATGAACAAAATATCAAAGCAATGTGAGTAAACCATTAAGTTGCATCCTCTAAAGGCATTAGTGCAATTACTTGTTTTATTGGCTTTAAACATGAAAGCCACCATGATAAACTGAGTTGGACATATGTTGTTCATTATATCATAACTATAAATGGAATTTCTTACTATTCCCCAGCTGTCTCTATCAATAGCAGAAGGTAATTAATGGTGACAAGATTTAAAAAAAACTCTCTGAAATAACTTTATACTCAAGTCTCAAAACACTTAATAATCATCATATTATGAAATCTGTGAGACAAATACATTAACACTTCTCAACTATATTCCCAAAGGGATCAAGGTATTTAAGTTTTTATTTTAATTATAATGTGTAGCAAGCCACTTATTATATGAAGTAGTCACTGGATGGGATCTCACTGCTTTATGTGTCCTTGGATAGAACTGAGAGCTAAGTGTTTAGATGCAGGAAAATATATCATGAAGAACTTAAAAGTCTCTCGGTGAGGCAGTCTCATTAGAAAAAAATAAAGTAACTCTAAGAAGCTACCATTTAATGATGCTTATTTTACAGCCTATTTTCCCTAATAATTCCTCACTACAAAAGCCAGTGAAGTTAGATTATAATGGCTAGAGAAAGGTGATTAAGCATGACTTTTCGACCCTTCCCAAAGCAGTCAACTGGCTTGAAATTGGCCATGATGTAAATATTTACACCATAGAAATTGGTGAACACTACAAATCAGTTAGTTTTGGTTTTCTACAGAGATGTTCTCAAATGTTTACCGTATGTCACTGAAAATAGATATGATGATTATTCCATGTTCAATTACAACTTGCAATATTAAGTCCCAACTTTTGCTTCAAATGTTCAGTGTTTGAGAAAGGGAAAATGGGTGGGGATACAGATAAAACAAAACTGGCTCTGAACTAATGATTATTGAAACTGGGTAATAGATATATGGGGGTTCACTGAGCTATCATGCCTTATTTTCTAGGTGATCTAAATTGTCCACAATAACCAGTTTAAACACACACATATGTGTGTACAAAACCACAAATTGACACTTGGATTAACAAATCTATTTCACAAAACAAATCAGAAGTTGAAAGCATAACTCAGTAATTTTTTTTGATGTTAAAAGCTTATCACTGTTTTAAACTACTTACTGTGTTTTTTAAAAAAATATATAAAAATTAAAAAATTAAAATTATCGCTGGAGCAACAGCACAGCGGGTAGTGCATTTTTGCTTGCACAGGATCGACCCGGGTTCAATTCCCAGCATCCTATATGATCCCCAAAGCACTGCCAGGAGTAATTCCTGAGTGCAGAACCAGGAGTAACCCCTGTGCATCGCCAGGTGTGACCCACCCCAAAAAAAGAAAATAATTAAAATAGGCATTAATAGGAGATGGTGAATAAATATCTGTACATACATAAAGTATCTGTACTGCAAACCATAATGACCAAAAGGAAAGGGAGAAAAAGAGAAAGAGAGAGATAAGAGAAGAAAATTGTCTACCATAAAGGCAGACTGGGGGTGGGTGTGGAAGGAGGGAAACTGGGGACATTGGTGGTAAAAAATGTACACTGATGAAGGGACAAGTGTTGGAATATTGTATGACTGAAGCCAACCCAATCATGGACAACTTTATAACTGTTTATTTCATGGTGATTTAATTTAAATTTTTTAAGTAGTTGAAAACATAACTCAGTAATCTTTTTATGTTAAAAGCTGATAACTGCCTTAAACTACTCATGTTAAGAAATATAAAAATAGATTAACAGGAGATGATGAATATGATAAATAGAGTAATATACTGCAAACGATAATGACCAAAAGGAAAGGGAGACAAAGAGGGAGACAAAGAGATAGAGAGAGAAAATTATCTGCCATAGACGCAGATTGGGGGTAGGGAGGGTAGAAGGAGGGAAACTGGGGACACTGGTGATAGGAAATATACACTGGTGAAGAGACAGGTGTTGGAACACTGTATGGCTAAGACCCAATGTCATGGACAACTTTGTAACTGCGTATCTCCCAGTGATTTAATTTTAAAGTTTTATTTTAAAAGTACTATGTGCTATAAAAATAGAATGAGAGTCTGAAGTGACAGCACAGTGAGTAGGGCACTTTCTTTGTAAACAGCCAACCAGAGTTCATTCCATCTCTGGCACCCTATATGGACTCCCGAACCCACCAGGATTTATCCCTGAGTGCAGAGCCAGGAGTAAGATTTGAGCACTGCCAGGTGTGGCCCAAAAACAAAAACAAAACGGAATGAAAGAGCTGAAGCAATAGTACAGCAGGTAAGGTACTTACTATTTGCATTTGGCCGACTTGATCCCTGGTACTACATATGGTCCCCTGAGCAGAGAGCCAGGAGGTAGTCAGAAGCCCACTCAATATAACCGCTCCCCCCACCAAACAACAATAACAACAGGAAAAAAATGCAGTATATATTTACTACTACTATTGATCAGCTCTTGATTAATACTATTATTGATTAAATACTGTAGCTTTATGCATTGGAGAAATAGTACGGTGTGTAAGGGCATTCGTCTTGCACACAACCAATGCAGGTTTAATCTTTGGTAACAAATATGGTCCCCTGAACATTACTAGGAGTAACTTCTTAGCAAAGAGCCAGACATAAGGCCTGAGAAGCTCCATGTGTGGCCCAACACCTTCTCAAACAATCATACAAGCAAAATATTTTGGCTGTAAATATCCAATATCCTTAATATTTTTATAAAACAATATAAACAAAGAAACTCTATAAGATATTGCTACTTATTTAAGAGGAAAGAAGAGATATCTAAAAGTATAGAGATATCTTATTATATTATAAAGCAATGGAAAAAGAAGCCACAATTTTTAAAATTCAGATGGAATAAAAATTTTTTATGCAGATTGAAAGGAATGAAGTAGTGGAGAGGACAAAGATAAACAAGAGTTCTTCAAACAAAACAGTATGTGAATTTTACAGGTACTTTCAACTGTGTAAATTCTTAATTTTCTCCCTTTTTTCTGAATTTTTTGATAGAGTAAAATCTGAAGCCTGATTCTGAAACAAAGTAAAATGAAATCCCTAATAATTTAAAGAAAAATTAATTAACTTAATTTAATATCTACTTGGTGGCATAATCATAAAGAGAAATTTCCTAATCTACTCTAAAGACAGTAGTTTGATTTTATATTCCTAGTGGTTTAGACTGCTTGAACTTTTTTTTATCCATTTTATTTTCATAACGTAGTTCACAGTAGTTCATTACAGATAATATTTAAACACCCACCCAACCAGTAAGAAGCTTCCCACCACAATAAGAGGGAATTGTGTGAAGGTTTTTGTATTTCATTGTGGGGCCATTTAAGCCCGTATATAAGAAAATGCAAGCAAGTATTTGGTTTAAACATATTTGTGCTGTTTTAGGTACATCAGTGGGCTAGAGTATAAGAGGTCACTCCAGGAAATACTGCCTCTCTTGCGGGAGCTTTGTTTTAGCATCTGGATCTTGGCTGTTGATGAGATTACATGGCAAAGGGGAAGTTTGTGGGTGTAACTGCCAAGCTACTAAAAAACCAGGGATCTGGGTGGAGGAGGCCCAGTCCTAATCCGAGCAGGCTTAGAGATCTCTGTCACAGGTCCCGAGTACCAGGGTTCCTCTGCCGGTTCCCTTATGTGTGAGGCTTGTCCAAGCATGTGAAGAGTGGCCTTGAACATGGCTGTAGCTGGGTTCTGGAGGTTTTTGACTGCCAGAGATCTGCTTGGGGCAGGGAGGGAAATTCAACGCACCCCCCTCTGAGGGGGCCCTGGTGAAGACAGCCTGGCTCGGGGGCAAGAGATTCTGCATAGCTCTCTTCTGAAAGCTTTGTTTTATAGTTTTTGGATCTTGACTGTTGATGAGATTACATGGTGTCAGGGGCAGTTTGTGGGTGTGACTGCCAAGTAAAACTGCTTGAACTTTAAATCAGAAATGTTGGTGATTTTTGCCACCAAAATATTGATGAACACTAGAAATTAAGATAATTGGCAACCTCCACTCCAGAGGATAGATTATTAAATATTTACTGGCAGATTTGCACACAGCATGCCCCTAAAGTTAAATTAAAAAATTATAGGCCTGTATTTGAAGTTTCTGAGAAAATTCAAAATGTATGTTATCTAATACACAAAATCTCTCTCTGTTTCTCTCTCTCTGTCTCTGTGCCTCTCTCTTTCTCTCTCTCTCCCCCTAGCCCCCACCCCCTGCTCTGAATTGTGTTTAATGAAGTGACCTAAAAATAATAATCACCCCTGGAAAAAAACTTAATAGTCTTGCCAATGGCATTTCAATAAAAAAGAAACCAAGCTTCTTAAAAGAAAGTATCTAGGAAAGGAAACAAGATGTTCCAGAGCTTGAAACATCTTGTCATATCAGAAAAACAAACAAACAAGCTCCCAAGAACTCAGAGTTAATTTGAATAGGCTTCCACTGGCCCGAAATGAGATCATTTGGGCAGCAGTAAAGGATGACAGCCTCAATGGACTGGCACACATCAAACAGTTTTAAATCCTGAATTTAAAATAGTTTAAAACATCCAAAAGCTCATATATAGAAAACTGTAGTTAGAAATTTTAGGGAATATTATTTATGTGTTTCAGATAGCATTTGTTAATATGATGATACAATTTCACGCCTCTTCGAAGTATACCACAAAACTACCAGGCAAGTAACCATCTCCTTCTACCACAGCTCACTGACCTTCCTCTCCACTTCTCCCCCTCTCCTAACCCCTTTTTCTAAGCCCCTAGGTTTGTTTCTATTGCATTTGTCTTTGTGCTTTTCAGTCAGATGCCTAGGAGTAAGATTGCTGGATGATTCAGTAGTTTTATTTTTTTAATTTTTCGAGAAATCCCATACTGTTTGCATAGAGACTAGATGAATTTAAATTTCTACCAACAGTGTATGAGAGTTCTTATTTCTCCACATTCCTATAATATTGATTGTTCCTGGCCTTTTTGATACAGGCGATTTTCTCAGGTATGATACTGCATTATTGGTTGATTGGCATTTCCTGGCTAGTAATTGACTGTGAGCACTTTATGTACCAGTTGGTTGTTTGTATGTCTTCTTCAGTGAAATATCTGTTAAGTTCTTCCCCCACTGTTTTTCAGCTTCCTCAGCATTATTGGAGAAGAAGAAAGAGTGTGTCTGGAGGTCACTCCCAGAGACACTTGGCCAAGCTGTGCAGGACTAATGGGCAGTACTACGAATCACCAAAGCCATAGCTGGTGGCACAAGGAGACTGTGTGGTGCTAGTGGCTAAATTGGGGACCTCAATCATGAAGACTTGGGGGTCAAACTTGGGGCCTGAAGTAGGCAAAATATACACTCAGTCCTTTGAGCTTAGCCCAGGGCCTCACTCCTCCATTTTTGATGAAATTGGTTTCAGATGTTGTTTTCTGTTACAGATCGTGGACATTAGTCAGATATATTGTTTGAATATTTTCTCCCCTTTAGTGGGATGTCATTTTCTTTTAGTGAGTTTCTTTCAGATGAAGAAGCTTCTGAGTTTGTTGCAGAACTATTTGCTTATTGTTGCTTTTGTTTCCTTGCCAGTGTGGTGAAATCCCCGCATACATCATGATGTCAATAGTATAGAATGTTTTATGCAAGTTTTCTTTCAACATGTTTAATGATTAAACTACTTCATTTTGAAAAACTGAAAACAATACTGATGATTTGTTAACAGATTATACGAGAATAAATGAATAGTTTACACAGCATCATTTTTAGAAAGTTATTCTAATTAATAAATAAATAATAAATTAAAGGTCACAGTGAATCAAAAGACTTAGGCAATGATCATTATGACTGGAAACATTATGAAACAAGAGATAAATAAAAACACTACATATGTCCCAATTGAAATTTCTAATATCACCTAAAATGACGTTTTACCAAATAATGTCAGTGTCATTATAACTTCCAGATTTAATACAAAACATGGGGATCAGAAGAACACATAAAACAATAACACAAGAACATTCATTCACAAACTTCACAACAAAAGGTGTATTTGTACTCCCTATAGTTTTGAAATTTTGTACAGTAAAGGCTACTTAAAAAGGAAAATCTATTCTTCAGTAAGGGACTAATGAAGTTGTATAAGAAAAGAGCATTACTATAATGTCTTAAAGAAAAAGTAATGAAATAAATTTCAAAGCTCTATGAATTAGCAGGTACAGAAACTGAAGGAAAGGACTAAGATGAAACACCCTAAAAACATACATACAAATTCAAATTTCTTTCCTTTGTAGTTCTCTTTTCTCTTTTTAAAAAGCTTTATTGATATCTTAATGCTATGAAATTTACCCTTTTTAGGTACACAACTTAGCTGTTCTTAAATCAGTCAGCTGTGAAACCATCAGCACAATCCTATGTATATGTGTATGTATATATATATGCACACACACACATATATATTTACAGATACCTGTATATCATCTCCAAAAGTTCTTTCATGCCCCTCTTTCCTTTATAAACAAGTGTCTTTCAAATGTAAAAATTCAGAAAGTACTAAGTAGACTTTGGCTCTTACACTGGAATATTTATTTCTATAATGGGCCTTGGGGATGTCACCTGATTTCAAAATAACAATTAAAATTCCCGAGTTTTTTTTAATTGAATCACAGTGAGATACACAGTTACAAAGTTGCTCGTGATTGGGTTTTGTCATATAATGTTCCAACACCCATCCATTCACTAGTGTACACTTCCACCACCAAAAATCCTGACCGATTTTTAATTCATATGAAAATTATTTGGGTATTTTGTGAAATAGCTAAATATTTCTTAGAAAAAATGTACCAATCGCAGGGGACCGGAAGGATAGAACAGAGGTAGGGCACTTGCCTTACACAGCCAGCCAGGCCACCTGGGTTCAATCCCCAGCAGCCAATATGGTCCCCCAAGCTCCACCAGGAATGATCCCTGAGTGTAGAGCCAGGAATAGCCCCTGAGCATCATTGGGTGTGGCTCCAATCCTCTCTCCAAAAAAATAGGATTAAAAAATCACTAACGTAAATAAAATAGGTTGTTATTATTACTGAAACAAAAAACAAGTTACTGACTCTTTACCAATTCCTTCAAAGTAATCAACATCATGTCATTGAAAAGTTTCTCATATTTGAATATAATTCTTCTCTTTAACATATTAACACTAAAGTATGTTAAACATGAAATGTAAAGACTCTTCAACAAGAAACTCATATTGCAATTGAGAAGACTAATAAACATTAAGCACAGGCATCAGATAAGTGCCAAGTTATAAATGCTATTGTATAAGGTATACAAGTATAAGGTATCTCCTTCCCTTTCTGTGCAAAGGAAATGAGGGCTGCCGAAATAACAGCAATTTTAACATACACAATTATAATGGAAGGTATAAAATTTATAGAAACTGTTGCCATGATAAGCTTTCTGTTCTCTAGAAATTCCATCTCAAGTCACTAAAATACTACCCAAGTTTTCAAATAATTGTCCCAAATCCAGCTGATAGGCTATTAGGGCTTACATTTAGGAAAGAATATAGCACAGCACAAAAAATATATATTATTATTATCATCCTAGGAAGGGAGAAGGAAAAGGTGGGAGTTGAAATAGCATGGAGATAGGCAGAACCCAGCACATGAATCGTGATATTTACCAAGAGACAGAGCTGGTATAGGCACCTGAAGGCAGGTAATATTTTTAATAACTTGCATTCTGTCTGACTATATTTAAAGTTACATATGTTTGTTGCAGTAATAACAGCTGTAAATAGTCACAGAGAGTCCTGCTCAACACTAGGAAAACCTAATTGTTTCCACAGAAACAGAAAAAAAAAACTACAAATATAGGGAGTGATCAACAGTATCAAAAGCAGTCAAGAGACCTGGAAGATGAGATTAAAAGTAGACAGTAGGTTTAGCTAACAAAGTGTCACTGTTGACTTTAATATAAACAAAATCAATAGCTCAGTGAGGGAAAAAAACAAAAGCTTTATAATAATAGATTGAGTGGTGAGTAGGAGATAAGGAAGTAAAATCTGTAAGTACAAGTTTTGACATGATTCATCAATGAAGGAAAGATGGGAGGTAAAAAGATGTATAGATGAGGATGGAATCAAATCTACAGGGGTTTTTTGTTATTGCTGTTGTTCTTTGTATTCTGAGAATATTTCCAGACCAAAGAGTAGCAAAAAAGAAGAAAATATCAAAAATGTAAGGGGCACAGCAGCTAGGGTGCTTGCCTTGCAAGCAGCCAAGCCAGGTTTGATCCTGACATCTAATGTGATCCCTCAAACCAGTCACGAGCAATTCCTGAGTGCAGAGCCAGGAGTAAGCCCTGAGTACTGCCAGATGTGGCCCATAAAGCAAAAAGAAATTTTAAAAATTAAAAAAAGAAAAGATAGACGTAAAAAATAAAGTTAGATTTTGCCAGTGAGGAACTCACAAAAGAAAATCTGTGCCTGCCTGCTATTAGGTATACTCACCTTCATTACAACTCTAATCTCTCTTCATTAGATGAGACTATTCAAGAACTAGAGTGGATCAAAAGTATTAATTCTCCCATTAAAGAATAAAATGCTCAATGATGGAGTAGTAAAGAATGGCTGGTCTTTCACTACATGGATCTGAAAGTGACCATATGACAGTGAATCTGAAATATTATACCATGGCCTGACTATTTGTCGGTAACTGTGTTTGGGACAAGTTAATACAAAATGTCAGGAATATAAGATATAATGGTACCTTAAAATTAATTTATAATCATAGCTTTAACCATCATGTGGTACTAGTTTCTTTATTTCTTTATTCACTTAACTCATCTCTTGACTTTTCTCTTTTTCTATGTCTAGTCACCTTTATCTTTTTTTTCCCCATACCTATCTTTTTTCCCATTTGCCTTTCAATGCTTGAGCTTTAACTATTTTCAGAGTATGGAACATGATAGGTCCTCATCACATCTCTACCAAAATAAACAACTCAACTTTCATTCTACAAACTCTTCCTCTGCAACCATGTATATGCTGATCCCTTGTCTAGAATCCAAGGGTCCAAGGGTGAAGCACTGTGACCAAATGTCAGAAATGTCAGGAATAGTGAAACATAAAGCTGAGAAGGGACAGAAATTCTGGCCTTGAACAGTTATATGCATAAAGGATGCTCTCTTCCAGCTTATTGAAGGGAAGGAATACATTGTCTAGAACACTGGCTTTTTTAAAAAAAATTTTTAAATTTTATTGAATCACCATGAGATAGTTACAAGCTTTCATGTTTGGGTTAAAATCTCACAGAAATCAAACACCCATTCCTTCACCAGTACACATTCCCCACCACAAATATCCCGGGTATACCCCTCCTTTCCCACCCTCCCCCTACCTCTAAGGCAGACAATATTCCCCATACTCTCTCTCTACTTTTGGGCATTATAGCTTGCAACACAGACACTGAGAGGTCATCATGTTTGGTCCATTATCTATTTTCGGCATGCATCTCCCGTCACAACTGGTTCCTCCAGCCATCATTTTCTTAGTGATCCCTTCTCTATTCCATCTGCCTTCTCCCCTCCGCTCATGAAGCAGTCTTCCAGCTATGGAGCAATACCCCTGGCCCTTGTATCTACCGACCTTGGGTCAGCCTCATGTGATGTTATTTTATACTCCACAAATGAGTGTAGTCCCTCTATGTCTGTCCCTCTCTTTGGGACAAGTGAAATAAGAGACTCATTTCACTTAGCATGATACTCTCCATGTTTATCCATTTATAAACAAATTTCGTGCCTTCATATCTCCTAACAGCTACAGAGTATTGCATTGTGTAGATGTACCAAAGTTTCTTTAACCAGTCATCAAGAACACTGGCTTTCAACCACCCATCTGCAGACCAATGTTCAAGGTGTGAAAAGCTTGAAAACCATGGGTCTAGATAAGGAAATGGTTGAAATCCTTAGTCTGCTCTAAACTATATAGAAAATTAGGCAACAGGTATGCTTATTCTCCCCTAATCAAGAAAGGCAAGAATTTACTTAGAGAGAGACATATATTCGACAGTGAACATCTGTTTACATTCACATCAGTAAGCACTGGGGTTCTAAAGTCCACAGACATAGTAGGGAGCTAGAGAACCGAAGTAGGGCAAACAAAGATAGGGTAAAAGGGAAAAAAGCTTCAAGTACTCAGCCATCCACCACTCAAACAATAAGGCCCAGCAAAAAATACTAATGAAAAACATGAGTATTATAGGCCACTAATAATGAATATAATGGCAACTAAAAAAAGATATAGCATTTTGAATTAAAGTGGTAAAATGAGCATTAAACTAAGACAGAAAGACACAATACATGAAAGTAGAAGGAATAACTATCATTGTTACAGTCTCTGTCCAAATGATGATTATGACATAGCAGCATTCTAAAAGAAACCTATACTACATTAGCAAGTCCTGGGCAGCATCTCACTTAATCTTCTCCTTTTTTTTTTTTTTTGCTTTTTGGGTCACACCTGGTGATGCACAGGGGTTACTCCTGGCTCATGCACTCAGGAATTACTCCTGGCGGTGCTCAGGGTACCATATGAGATGCTGGGAATCAAACCCGGGTTGGCCCTCGTGCAAGGCAAATGCCCTACCCGCTGTGCTATCGCTCCAACCCCTTAATCGTCTCCTTTTACAGAAAGAGACTGGAGCCCAGGAAAGTAAAATAATTTGTACAAAGACACAGAATGTAGTAAATGAGTTGAGGAAGGAAGTGTATCACAGAGGCATTGGTTGCTACTCTGAAAAGCCTACCTCTCAAATAAAGGCAGTATCTTAAATCTCCTGATTTTAGTATTCTCATTAACCGCATCTTCATAAGACACTAATTCAAAGAGACTGAGAAAGATTGTTTATAGAAAAACTTAAGCAATGGGACTTAAGGTGGGGAGAATTTCCGTTGTTTTACGGAATACATGGAGTGGCAGACTGTTATGGGATTAGGTTAAATAAATCAATGAAAACTTCTACATTTTCTTCTAAGGTGATTTATTAAAGGTGATTTTTCTATATATTTCTTCCGCTAAATCTTCTCTGAAGCTGGTAAAATGAAGCCCCATTCTACACAGGAGGCAGTTTCACTCTAAAGCAGTCTAGACTCTTCATCTCGTATTTCACATAAGGCAAAATCACTAGAACTCAATATTTTCCTTGGAAAAATCCCTAAGTTTCTTATCACTGGAAGAGATCCCTGTTTTGTTGGCTGAACACTAAATGTGGTGGTTGGCTTGTGAGAATGTGACATGTGCAAAACATATGCATCCTTAAACAATAGTTACGCCCAGCCAGGCAGAGGTTCACACTCTTGGAACCATACAGAATAAACTGAAGCAACAGCAGACGCATCTTGCATACACCTTCATTCAGAGGCTTGTGCTTCTTCGGGGGAAGATGGGTGAATCACTCACACCGCTTCTTTTCCTTTATACCTCTCTCAACCAGCATTGAATTCTCATTATACACTGAACATACACAGAGAGCAACTTAAGTGACTCTGAGAGACTACTGGCATTTCAGGTCTCATTGCATGAAATCACTAATAATGAAAGTGGTTATTGTAGAGAAGAGTGTGGAAATCCCTGAACTTGGAGTAAAGATACCCTAATTTGGCAATTAATTCTGATCTTTGAAAGTTTTAGATCCTTGATCCATTTTCTCAAAGGCGTCATTAGTTTATTTATTGCAAATTTACTTTAACATTGCCAACCTTTAATTTTACAGTATGTAATATAGATAAAATGGTATAATGACCTGTGGAATATTTTGAAAACTGGAAAGCCATAACAAATGCAAGAATCATTTTGATTGTATTCTTGGAATTGACTCCAGGGAATATGATGAATTCCTTGATGTATTACTAGAAGCTAACGAAGACTAAAACTTATTTTACTGAACGCAAAAGAGTACAGCTTTAAGAAAAACTAACTGTGAGAAACTTAGTCAAAGTGGACCTGAGGGTGAACTGGCTGTGACATCTGTCATGCCATTGATTATTAGGATTGACCCATCTGATCTGGCTGGCGAAGTGGGTGTCCCCTTCCTACCTCACTGTGACCTTCCATGAATAGAGTGTATAAGAGTAATTGTGGTCCCCTGCTAGAACCTCCAAACATGCTCCCAAACTGAATCTAAGTGTATTTTGCAAGTTCACTTCAGGGCCAGTTTGGCATAGGTATCAACTTGTTTCTTCTTAGAGATGGATGTAGCTTTGATAACACAATTTATTAACTGCATAACTAACCATATATGTGTATTTAAAAATTTGATGTTTGTGATTTCACTAAAATTACTTAAACAGCATTAAATCATTTAAATAACCACACTAAATAATTTACAAAGCTATATTTCTCATATTTTCACATTTTTAATCAAAGTTAAGGTGTAACTGGGACAAAAATCAGGTGTCTCTACCAGCAAAATAATTTTAGACTATGCATCCCAATATCTGTAACTTAATTTTGTAAAATAATGTACACTTATATATTATATGATATATAATATATATCATATATATTACACTTATGTATTATATATGTTTAAATATTATATCATGAATACCAGAAAATACTTCAAAATTATAAATTATAAAAGGGTATAATAATAGAAATATGTAAAGTTAGGAATTTTAATATTCTCTTCACATCAGCCACTACATCAGCTTGCTTACCATCTGTGACAGAAGCATTACCTCTCATATCTCATAAGATACATACACACTTTAAAGGCACAGAATATGCAATACATGTTTATTAATAAAATAGAGAAAAAAACATTAGCTTTCCTTGAATAGTGTGTTAAGAGGTAAACATATTTCAATAATTAAAACAAGATGATAAAATATAGTTGCATAGGTTACAATTAAGTGTTCCAAATCAAAATTTGAACTGGTAACACTGAAATTAAAATGCTTCAAATACACCACTTAATAGATGTTACAGAAGTCCTACAATAGCTAAAGTGACAGTTAATATTTGCGTGGAGTGATTTAACCAAGCATTGCTATGTGAATCTTGTTACAAAATAAATATTATTTATGCACCTTTATGGCTTCACACTGCAGGATCATGAGGAAGTAACTTCATTTGAAAGAGAAACAAGATAAACTAGACTATTTATAATACCCAGTTTGATAATAGTATCCAAAATGTCAACCCTTAAGAGACAAATTAGTTCATTATATTGCCTTACTGAAAAAAAATATTCGCATACAGGTTTGTTATGTGTCCTCTGGGCATGAAAACATGAAGTCATAGAGATTCTGTAATTTTTGTGTTGAAATATATATTACAAACCATTCCAAATATGTTGGATCAAAGTTGTTCGACTCTCTATACACTATTATACTTAAATTCAAAAAATTAAAATTTAACTGAGACTATCCAAAATATTTCCTAGAAGAAAAATTAGCATTCAGCTGAAATATCTTCATTTGGGATTCAAAATTTTTACCTTTAAATGTGTTTTTTAAATATCTTTAGTGTCACTTCTAAGTTGGCATTTTTTTTCTGTTACATTGAAATTTAATCTCTTGACTGCAGGAAGGGTAATTTTTATACAAGTGGATACACTCTTTCATTTTTCAGAATAGCAAGAAAGATGAAATCTACCAATTTTCTCTGTGAAATAAACAATGTGTACCAATGACACACTGCCTAATTCATATTCCAAACCAGAGTAGACCCCAGGCAACCATGTGAAGTCAGCCAAATTTGTCCACTGTGTCCTTCCACCTCCTTTTTCAATGCCTTTTCCCCCCTGGCGCCAAGTGCCCTCATGCTCTGTCCAAGTGCTTGACAAAATTCAAAGCACTATTTTAAGAAAGAAATTGGCCCTACCCAAAAGCACCCCTAAGGCCACCTCCATGCATAAGTGGGATGGTGCTCCATATGGACACAAATACAAAAAAAGAATGCTTGGATTTTCATAATGAAATGCCACCTGCATCCCTATAACCCAAAACACACAGATCAGTAAAAGAGAATAACAGGGACCCATTGAAAACTCAATCTCACTGCCCAAGCTAACTGGGTGGGTTAAACCATCTGACATTCAAGGGTCTCTGGGATGTGGTTCAGTAGTAAGTCTCTTTACATGTGGCATATGAAGGAGTCTGATCCCTGGCACTACCCCACATTTTATAGTAGAGTCCCTGGCACCACAGTCAAGTGTAGAGCACATCATTGCAACCAAGTGTGTGTGACGCCCAATGCACTGTGACAACAAAAAAGGAAAGGGAAAGGGAAGGGGCAGAATTTGGTACCCAAAGAACAAATCTAAAGTCCATATTATTATTTTTGGTCTTCTAAACTCTATTTCTGTGTTGAAAACATCCTTGGTTTAAGTTTGTATGCCATAATGCCTCTAAAAATTTGGTGCTTGAGAAAGTCTGTTCATTTACATCACTTTCCACAAACCCAGACAGAATTTGATAATAATTATGTTTCTCTTTTTGACTGAAATAAGAATTAACTTCTTAAAGTTATTTTCTGTTTCACCTCTAGTTCTTTTGATTGTGCTTTATGAATTGTTCACTGAATTCTCTGAACATATTCTCTATTAGTCCTTTGTACATATTTAGAAAAATTGCTTTACAGTCTTTATTATTTCCAATATCAGAACAACCTAAGGACTGGTTTCCATTAACCATTTTTCTCTTTATCCTGAATTCTATTTTCCTGTTTATTTCTGCTTTTTTTTGGGGGGGGGTCACACCCGGCGATGCACAGAGGTCACTCTTGGCTCTGCACTCAGGAATTATCCCTGGTAGAGCTCAGGGGACCATATGGGTTGCTGGGAATCGAACCCAGGTCGGCCGCGCACAAGGCAAACGCCCTCCCCGCTGTGCTATCACTCCAGCCCCGAACTTCCTGTTTATTTCTAATAGACATTATTTATGCTATCATGCAGAAACCTGAATTTTTTTTACTTTCCTCTGGAGAATTTTTATTAGTATTCTGGTAGACAGTCCAATTACTAACAGATAATCAAAATTGTGAAAAGTTATTAAATCAGAGTTTTATTAGGACAGTTCTGTAGAAAGCCCAGTGAATATTCAAGTTCCACTAGCATGAGATCCAAGTTCTATCATCCTTGAGAATCTTTGTCAAGGACTGGTGAGTCCAAAAGATCCCATGATTGTGTCCAGGTCAGACAATTCACTCCTAAAAACAGTTTTTTCTGGCATATATGGTATCTATGTTGAATGCCTGATATATTTCCAAGAGATCATAGACATGATATCTTTACTCTAGGTAGATAAGACCTTCTTAGTCCTCCAGAACTCTTACAAGTACAAGTCTGACAAATATATGCAGTCTCATCTTGTACTTGTTTAGTCTGGTTGCCAATAAAAAGCTCATGAAAAATCTCTGAAAGACTTTTAAAAGCACTCCCTCAAAAAAACAATTTCTCGCCTGGTAACTATCTCATACACACCTGCCAATTCTACTGCTCCAAACTCTGATTTCTCCTACCTCAACTCAACATGAAAGTGTTGTGCTTGAACTCCAGCTCACTCCTCCAAAGTTAGGAAACATCCATATGCAGAAAGCTGGGATGAAGACTTACTTGTATTATTTGGACGGCTTGTTAGCCTATAAGTAAAAACACTTTCCACATTTATTTCATCTGCTTTTAGGATGAACTAGAGTGGTTTAGTTAGTCTACTACCAGAACTCCAGTGTGGCTGAAGGTCTAATTTCTCAGAGTTAACTGAGTACTCAACTAAAGCAATGAACTCAGGAACTACTATACACATCCATATTCTCAGAAAGTTTTTCTTTACTTTGGAATTTCTGGAGGTTTTCGGCTACCAGGGCTCTGCTTGGGGTGGTGGGGGGGACTCAACCCGCCTCCCTCTGAGGAGGCCCCAGTGAAGACAGCCTGGCACGGGAGCAGGAGATTCTGCACCATCTCAGCCAAAAACATCCAGAATCCAGCCACAGCCATATTCAAGGCCACTCTCCACACATTCAGACAAACCTCATTCATAAAGGAACTGACAAAGAAACCCAGGTATGCGGGACCTGTGGCTGAGATTTCCAAGCCTGCTCAGATCGGGACTGGGTCTCCTTTACCCAGATACCCAGTTTTCCAGTAGCTTGGCAGTCATGCCCACAAACTCCCCCCACAGCCATGTAATCTCATCAACTGGCCAAGATCCAGAGACTATAAAACAAAGCTCCCAAAAGAGAGCGACACAATTTTTCCTGGAGTGCGCAGCAGCAACCGCTGCCTTGCAGCCTGATGGCCTCGTGACCTCTTTATTTTTATTTATTTATTTATTTATTTATTTATTTATTTATTTGCTTGTTTGTTTATTTTTTGGGGGGAGTCACACCCAGCGATGCTTATGGGTTACTCCTGGCTCTGTACTCAGGAATCACTCCTGGCGGTGCTCAGGGGACCATATGGGATGCCAGGCATCGAACTTCGGTCAGCACATGCAAGGCAAATGCCCTACCCGCTGTGCTATCTCTCCGGCCCCTATTTATTTTTAATGATTTTCTTCTCCCAGTAGTTTGCAGAGCCTGGCAAACTACCCATTATGTATTTGGTATGCCAAAAACAGTAACAACAATGTGCTCTCTGTGTTCCTGGAGTGAGCAGATGCCATCAGGCTACACTGGCATGTAACAGGGACAAATGAAGATGTTACTAGCACCCACTCGAGCTAATCAATGAACAATGGGATGACAGTGATACAGTGATACAGTGAAACTTTGGGATTTATTTTTATAACTTTTTATTATTTTTTAACAAATACTGTTTTTCATACATAAGGAGTTTAAAATTACAAATGAATAATAGCAACCAAATTTACTTCTAACTGCATGGACTCTCCTTTGAGGGGGTCTCCCTAACAGTACTCAGAAAGTCTGGAGGTCCCACTGGCAATTCTCAGCCAATTAGTGTGACCGCAACTATTCAAAAAGCTCCTGGATGAAGTATTGCTTAGGCCCTGCAGTACCAAGTATTGGCTGGACCACCCTAAGAGTGCTGTGGTCCTCCAGGGTCACACGGGGAGGTGTCAGGGGATGCAGGACTGCATCCTAAGATGCTCAGGAGATCATGTGGTGTTAGAAATCAAACCCATATTGGACACATATTAGGCATATGCCCTAACATATGCCCTAGGTATATGCCTCCTCTGCCCCACACCAACATTATATTGTGATGATATATGCAAAATATAATTCCTAACTACCAGAGATTTATATCCAAAGCAAAATGCTGTATTTACTAAAATTAACATATAAAAGTTATAGATTTTTATGCCCCTGATTATTCTAAAACTAGAATGATCACCTTTAATATTGCTCTACTAAGTGAGTTGTGAGGTATCAGGAGTGTGACCATAACAAGGCTGATAACAGCGAAGGTATAAAAAAATCCTCTGGGAAATTTTTAATTTTAGGCATTATGCATAAAGAATCTAGATTATTATTGAGAAGAGGCAGAGTAAGAAAGAGCAAAACAATGTCATAGTATGTTTGTTACTAAAATGATAACAGTTTTTGCTTGCAAGGAAGGCAATCTCTGTTTTATAGTCTGGTTTGCTTATTTATTCACTTTAACATTTCTATATGCAAGACAAGGAAGCTACCAAGGGATTTAAATAATAGAATTCATAATAGAAATCCATTTAAATCATAAATAAGAATAATGAGATATAATGCTAACTGTTCACACAATCATTTATTTACATTCAGGCCACAATATATGAACATAGGTTCATATAGAACATTCCAAATGTTTTAAAAGATCACATTTCAAAACAATGTCCAAATATTAATTCCAGGTCAGTTATATACTAGAGATTTAATGTGTTATCATTTAAAACCTGCTAAATATAAGTCACAACCAAGCAAATTTGTAATGCCATAGAAAGTTGGCATAAACCTATATATTTTGTGTCTTCTTAATAACCATAGTGAAAGAAAATACACAAAGGGCTTGTGATGATTATTTTTTCCAGGCACAGTCTGGAAAAGTCAAAGATTGCAACCAGTTAAAACTCAAGACCCTGAATCTCTCTTTCATAATTGATGAATAAAAATCACCTCGGGACCTTCTAAATGAAATTTCCTTGGAGTAAGATGATTCTGAGGAGATTCAAAAGACTTAGGGCATAATTCATATTTTAAGTACATGTGAAAGCAACTCCCAAGAGTGAATACAGTATCACATAAAAGTCACTTTCTAGCAAGCATTCTTGAAGAAGCATTCTAAGGACAACATAACATGAATTCCCACAGTAACAAAGATGTTCCTTTTGCAGCTATTTCTTTGTTTGATTGTATACTCTTATGGAACTATTGATTCTAGTTTCTGTCTACCATTTTCTTTAACAATTGACCATTAATGATATATTTTTTGAGGATTACCTTGTGTAGAAAGATTGAAGGAAAGGTATTTCATCAAGGGAAGATTAAATGAGTATATATATTTTCTACTTCCTTCCCCAAAATAAGGTTTGCTTTGTCTTCAATAATTTAACAGCAAGATTTATTCAAGAAAAACATTTACAAGATAAAGATAGGGGCATTAACTTTGAAATGTACTATATGGTTGAAATGTCTGACTAGAAAGAATGAGCATTGTTATTTTCCTTAATCAGTTAGCTCCTGTTCATCCAAAAGTAGTTACTGGATTATAAACTTTGTTTATGCTTAAATGTATACAGAATTACAAAACATTGTCAAATGAACTTTTGAGGTTTTTTTTGGGGGGGTGGCATTGGGCTGGAGTCACACCTGGTGGCACTCATGGCTTACTCCTAGCTCTGAGCTCAGGGATCACTCCTGGTGGGCTCAGGATTATATTGCGTGGCAGGGATCAAACCCGGGTCGGCCACATGCAAGGCAAAAATCCCTACCTGCTGTACTATCACTCTGGCCCCTCAAATAGAAGTTATTATCAAACCTTTATTGCATTTATACTAACATTAGCAATCTTTTATTTTGTAGTTACACTAAGCAATAATAGGATAAAATAATGTAATTTTTCACTGTATGAATCTCTGTATAAAACATTTAATTATGAAGTGCCAGAGAGATAGTACAAAGATAAGTTGCTTGCCTTGCACATAACCAATCTGGGTTCAGTCCTCTAGATCCCAAATAGTCCTCCAAGGGTAGCCATGAGTGATTCTACTGCAGAGCCAGATGTGACCCTTGAGCATCACTGATGTGGCCCAAAAACAAAACAAAAAAATAGTTTAATGTGAATACCTCTCATAACATATATCATGGAATAATGTTCTCTGAAAAAAAAACCTACCTTAAAATATATTTTAAAAAAATCAAATCAGGGGGCTGGAGCAATAGCACACTGGATAGGGCATTTGCCTTGCACGTGGCCGACCCGGGTTCGATTCCCAGCATCCCATATGGTCCCCTGAGCACCGCCAGGAGTAATTCCTGAGTGCAGAGCCAGGAGTAACCCCTGTGCATCGCCAGATGTGACCCAAAAAGAAAAGAAAATCAAATCAAAGGCTAAAATTTCAACTTATATTTTAAAAAGATACCCTTATGGATCCACTCACTGCTGGTGGGAATGTCGACTGGTCTAATCTTTTTGGAAAACAATATGGACATTCCTAAAAAATCTAAAAATTGAGCTTCCATTTGACTCAGCAAGCCCATTTCTTGGAATATATCCCGAGAACCCACCAAAAAATGGAGAAAAGACATTTGCACCCATATGTTCCTTGCAGCATTATCCACAATAGCCCAAATATGGAAACAATCCAAGTGTCCAAGAATAGGTGACTGGATAAAGAAATCATGGTTCATACACACAATGGAATATTATTTAGCCATAAGAAAAGAAAGCAGTGAAGTTTGCTGCTACATGGAGGGACCTGGAGAGTATCACGTTGAGGGAAGTTAGTCAGAGGAAAATACATCGACACTGAATTATCTCTCTCATATGTGGAGAATAAGAAAACATAATGGGGGAATAATAAATGCCCAAGGACAATGGAAATAAATAAGATGAAAACTGGTAGTCAGTAGGATACATACCTCCTGAGGGGGCTGGGGGATAGGACAGGAAGTGGCAACAACTATAGTGGTGGGAAAATCAAATGGGAGGAGGAGGTGGTGCTGAAAAGTGGTCAAGTGTTGTGTATGACACCCTCTTAACAACAATAAAGTAAACCACAATGCAAACCCATGCATTTTTAAAAAGTGTTAATTGTAGAGGCAAACTGGTGGGTGGGAGTCAAAGGGGAAATTTGGGTCAGGGGTGGGAATAGTGGAGAGAAGTGGGCAGTGGTGAAGAGATTGGTGTTGAAACAATGTATGCCCGAAACCAAATAATGAATAACCTTGCAGTTTCATGGTGACTAATAAAAAAAGGGGAAAAAAGATGCCCTTGGTTAAAACAAAGTTAGACTTTTAAATGAAAAATTTTAAATCAAATTATTTTTACTTATTTTCTAGACCTTGAGATCATTTCCAGACATATAAAGTGTAATTCAAGATGACCCACATTTATAATACCTTTCTGTGTTATTTTATTTGACTCCTCTCCAACTTTGACCCAGTGACATCCTTATCACTTTAGAAATATTCTCCCTCTTGGTCTGTAGGATACCCACCAGTGACCACTACCTCTTAACTATCTCTTCTCAAGTTTTCTACCTTATACTTATAGAACCAAAGTTTGATTCCTTCCTCTCTTCTCCCACTTCCCTGTCAGGGTGATTTTATTCAATGATAGTTTCAGGAAAGGAGCTTGTTCCCAATTTATATCTCAATCCAAAAAATTTCCCTGAGTTCCCTACCACTGAGTAGCACTCCCTTTATTCAACAATGTCATGTTCTCTTAAGTCTCCATGCACTGCTAATTGAATACCATAATATGTTTGACTCAACACGTTATCCTTGACATGGTCCCTATCAGACTGAACAACGTTAACCCAAGTCAGAAACCTGGGTAAGGCACCTTAAACAGATAACTCTCAAGTCTTCTCTCAATCCAACTTCCAAACCTGTAGATTCTACCTTTCCAGTGTCTTTTAAATAGATGCAATGCTCTCTATTCCCCACCTCATCACCTTTGGTCAGCCCCATCATTTCTCAGTTGGGTCAACAGTGCCCCTCCATCATTTCTGCTCTTCTCTAATTATGTAGACTTTTCAGAGTGTTCTTTAACAAAAGGTAAAATGGTCAAATAGAGCTTGCAGGATAAAATATCCTCAAGTCCAGAGGCCAGAGAAATAATATAGTTGGGTAGAGCACTTGCTTTGCACACAACCAACATGGATGTAATCTCTGGCACTCCATATGGTCCCCTGAGCCCTGCCAGGAGTAACCCCTGTGCTCAGACCCAGAAGTAAACCCTGAGCACTGCCAGATGTGGCCCAAACCTCCCCTCTCCCCAAATAACTCCTCAATTCCAGGCTCTATTATCACCCAGGAACTGACTTGTACTTTCTTTGCAAGATTACACTTTCCATTTCCTATCCAATTATACTAATTTATGCGGGATGCTGTGTTCTCTTTTGCCTTCATGGCCTGTCACAAGGTGGTTGCACTATCTGGAATATGTCCCTTTTGCATGATCCTTCACTTTCACACAGATAATTAACAATCTTTCTATTGTTAGTTAAGAAGAAACTTTCCAACTTTTATATCCCTTAGCATCAGTACTTAACAGGAGTTCTGCAACTAAGTCCTGCCAGTTTATCCTCAGACTAGGATTATGATTTTTCAGCACTCTACCTCTGAGTCTACTTTAGTAAACATGAATCACATTGTATAATATTTAACAACTGTTGGTATTTGGACCCATTCTTCTCATCTGTGATGTGATAAAGAAGTAGCTACCTATTTTTGATCTTAGTGACTCCCATCCTACAGGCACAGAGAGGTATAGATGGAGACCCAAGAGTAGGACAAGTCACACAGACAAAAATGCAGACAAAATCTCCTGCCTCAAAATGTTCATTTCAGTAAATATTACAAAGTTACCAAAATAGAGATGGGTTATTAAAACTCTAGAATTCCATAAAGAAAGAAAATGGAATTCACATTTCTTTATTCCAGGTAAATTCACACTTAAAAAAAAGTAACCACTTTTAATAATGGAGATAACAGAGGTGGGGGCCAGGGATTTAGGCACATCAGTGGTATAGTGTGTGGTATAAGTATATATCGAAACTTGAATTCCAAGACATCTATAAAATATCATCAAGAGTATATATTTCAGACATCAAAAAAATATTACAGTTAAGAAACCATACTTTCTAGTTTGAGATACTCAATCTATTCTAAAATTGTCTTAAAATTTTGGTAAGTTATTCAAAGTTTCCTAATTTTAATTTTCACACAGAGTATATCTTTACTTAAAACATTTTAAGCAGAGTAATTGAATTAATAATGCCACATCCTAAACACAGTATCTTCCACAAATTAAGTATTAGCTAAATTAATAATATTGCTATCTTTTCTTCCTCTTTTTTATTTTTTAATTGACATTTTATTGATTTACCATTAGTTTCCTATTTGAATCCTTCCTTTCTGTTTTACAACTCCAACAACTACAGTTAATAAGGAGGGAGAAAGGGAACAACACATGGGTGTTCATGTCTTAATGTCTATATTAAATACTAGGGAATTGCCCACCACAGTGAGGGGATGAAACCAAACTTTCATATTCCATTGGAAAGATGGTGCACCGTATGCAGGTCATGAGTGCCAAAACATTTGTTTCATTTCAATTCAAAGGGAAGAGAATGACCTGCCAAAACACCAACAACTATGCTTTCTGCAACATGTGAATTTCTCTGACAGGTGTCTCCATTCCAAACACTGACCAGGCCAACACAGATACAGCAGATGGTCTAGTTGGCAACTATACACTTTCAACATTTTGCAGTTTCTTACAGGTGCTAAGAGTGCATGCAATAATTCAGTGTTTTCTAATGTTTTGATAACCTTGACTGCTATCTTTCCCTTGGGCCAATTTCGTCTTGGACATAGTTCTAATTTTTAATATTGACAATGAAAGACTGATAGGAAGAACAAAAATGCTTTTCTAGAAGCTGGTCTTCCACACATAGAACCATAGAGCTGGTTCTTTCCCAACCATCACTAATTTCCTTTCCCTGACTCACCTTTCTCACCTTTATCTCATTACAATAATTACCAAAATACCATTCAAGTGACTTGCAAGCATTTATAAAAGCTAGAATTTAATGTTCAAGTGTATTCAAATAAGATATTTGTCTTTTTCTGAAATGAAAAACTACATAAAATAAATATATTTTCCCCAACAGTAGCCCAGGCCATGTGCCCTTGTTTTTTAATCTATGTTTCTTCTAGACTGCAAACAGATGGTTGATTTAAGAAGCAGGCAATTTTAACATCCACCAACACAAGCAGAAAGGTGGCATAGCACATCTTACACATCTAGGTGTAATTTAAATATAACTTTTATTTAGAAGTTGAAAAAATTAAAACATGAAATTTTACATACATAAATACTTAACTACTTTTTTATAGCTATTTTTAGGCATTTTGTACATTTTTAGCTCAGTTGTGATATAGATCATGATTTATTTCCATTATAATGCCACCATTACAAATGTAGGAATATTAAGGCACCAATAAAAATAAGCTATACATATAGAATGTCTACTTTATTAGTTAAATGTCAGCAAAAAAAATCTTTTACATTTTTTACCATCATCCTTACGATTATCATCTTCATCATCATATTATCATTGTATAGAGTGATTAAAGGCACAAATTTAAATATACAGAATTCTCTTCAGTCTTGTTAAATTTTCTCTTTGATAATTCCATTTGCAATTCATTTGTTTTGTTGGAGCAAGAAATATGAAATAAATTTGTTATATGTACCCCTAAAACATATGCAGCTATATAAACCAATGTTATCTCTATTAAAATAGGTAAGTTTTCCTGTGAAGCTCTATCCAAATTATAGAACCATGAATAAATTTTTATTTACATGACTAAGTCTTGGGTTATTTGGAGATAACAATATGAAGGTACATAAAACACCTCCAATCCGTTAAAGTTTTTCAAAGGTAAAATCATATCTCATTGGGCATTACATTCAAATCAATGCATTACATTCTCTAATTTTTGGAGCTCCCTTGGATAGATGAATCAATCAACAACCCAACTAACCAGCCAGTCCATCGATCAAGTACAGTTCATTAAATTTAGTAGAAAAAAGTCGGACTAGAAAATTTTAAAACCACTAGTCTACTGCTTTTGTTATAACTGCTGATGCATTGACCAGTAATGCAGGACAGGACCTGATCCACACGTGTAAAAAGGTTGACGAACACTGAACCAAAGCACAAAGAAGCCATCAAAATAGAGGAAAGAGAGATAAAGGAAAACAGCCAATGCTAATTCAATACATGTCCATCAAAGAAACCTATAAAACTCTAGCTTTTGTCTGCTTCTGTAGCTGCTCTCACATCTTCCAGTTCCCACCACACATTTCCACTCAGGTGCGTCCCCCTCTGTTGTACTGAATTTTTACAGTTGTCCAAATCTCTTTGATGATTGTTTATATGTGTTTATATGACTTGGAATGTTCTTTCCTTAAATTTCAATGTTATCTTTGATGACTTTCTTTGTCTCCCCATAAACACTTCCATTCTCTAGTTTCAGTAAATTTGGCTTAGTTACTCCTTTCTTATATCTAAATTCACCTCTTCCATTGAGATAGTTCTGTTTCTGGGGCTGGGAGAGATAGCAATGGAGGGTAGGGGCACATGGTATCTCATGTTCCTCCTTCCCTCATGCATCACCAGTTAGAGAACTAGTGATCCCCCTGAGCACTACCAGATGTGATCAGGTGAACCCCAAATACTTGCAAAGTGGCCTGATGGTCCCTGGCATCGCAGGATCTAAACAGTACTGTATCATCTGATCTGGTGGTTTATCAGCATCACTCTGAGTATCCTTTAGGCTTCTTAATCACTGACTTGGAAACCTCCAACAAAATACATATATATTTCATTTTTTATGAAAGAAGAATAATAATAGAGTTTATTTTCAGATTTATTCAATTTTTTCCTTTTTGGGTCACATCCAGCGATGCACAGGGGTTACTCCTGGCTCATGCACTCAGGAATTATTTCTAGCAGTGCTCAAGGGACCATATGGGATGCTGGGAATCAAACCCGGGTCAGCCGCGTGTAAGGCAAACACCCTACTCACTGTGCTTTCACTCCAGCCCTAGGTTTATTGATTTTTTTAAACTTTTTATTAGTGAAACATCATGAGGTACAGTTGTAGACTTTCAAACTTTCATGCTTGCATTTCAGTTGTACAATGATCAAGTACCCACCCCTCCACCAGTGTCTATTCTCCACCACCAATGATCCCAGTATCCCTCCCACCACCCCTACCCCATCCAAACCCCCACCTCTTGCTCTCTCTCTCGTTTTGGGTGTTGTAGTTTGCAATAGAGGTACTGAGTGGCCCTGGTGTTTGGTCTATAGCCTACTTTCAGCTCACATCTCACATCCCGAGTGGATCCTCCAGACTCCCTTTACTTGGTGTTCCCTTCTCTATTTGGGCTGCCCTTTCTCCCAGCATGTGCGGCTGGCTTCCCAGCCATGGAACAACCTCCTGGTACTTATCTCTACTATTCTTGGGTGTTAGTCTCCCATTCTGTTGCTTTATATTTCACAGATGAATGCAATTTTTATGTGTCTGTCCCTCTCTTTCTGACTTATTTCACTTAGCATGATACTTTCCAAAAATACATGTAGATTTCTGTTCTCAACCTCGTGACCCTCTGTCTGTATTACTATACAGATTTCCAAGTGTTTTTACAACTTTAAAATGCCTTATATTTAAAAATGCATCAGGACTTACTTTTGAATTTCCAACACAAGTGTGTGCATCCAATATAAAGCTCTTTTATAAATTAAACATGATAATTATGTATATTTCTTAGAATCTAAGAAATATAAGATGATATATCTGAGAATATATGATGATTATTCCAACATTGTATTTTTCCAAAGAGAAATTATACTATTGGTAAAGGTGAAAGTAAGTTGATAGTCAAGAAAAACATTTCTGTAAAGTGATCAAATATTAGATTCTATTATTTAATGAGTTTTATTCATGAGCAGTGCCATATGAACAGGTGATAAATGATGTTTACATTTAGAAGCAATTTAAATTTATTTTTGTTAGTCTGCAAGCCAAAATGAAATAAACAGGTCAAAGGAAAGGGGAAAAGAACAAGTTGGAATCCTGTCTCTCTAGTCAGTATACATGAATTCAACCTCTGTTAATAGGATAGGGAATAGCAAGAGGAAATAGATAAACATTTTATACCTAGTAAGATTTTTTTGCTTTGTGCATAAATTAATTTAAAGGGTATCCAACTTAAAGTTACTCTTCATTGTGGAAACCTCAGAAATGGAATATACACGTATGCTAAAATCTATCAAAGTTATTTTCTTATTCTGTACTCAGGGAAGCTAACTCCAATTAGCACTTTTCAATCAGAGAATTATCTTTCATGTACAAATGCACATCTTATTTTTACGCTACAGTAAATTTTTTGTTTGGGGTAACTTTAAAGTCATTTTGATATTCAGAACATAAAAAAGTAATTTTGATTAAGCAAATACCATGATGTTATAATCTTATCTAGTAAAAAGCAATATGATAAGAATAGTCATTTGTGAACTAACATTAGTGATAACAATTAAGATCATCAAAACTTACATTCCCTAATGAAATACCTATTTTTCTGTCTTTATATGGCTCTATCATATATCATCACTCAGCACAGCGGGTAGAGCATTTGCCTTGCACGCAGCCGACCTGGGTTCGATTCCTCCACCCCTCTTGGAGAGCCTGGCAAGCTACCAAGAGTATCTCGCCCGCATGACAGAGCCTGGCAAGTTACCTGTAGAGTATTCAACATGCAAAAAACAGTAACAACAAGTCTCACAATGGAGATTCTACTGGTGCCCGCTCAAGCAAATCGATGAGCAAATGGGATGACAGTGACAGTGACATCATATCATCAGTAATAATTCCATATCCACAGTGTATGTAGCTTCGATGGGGTTTATGTGAGATAGCTGCCATCTTTGAATGTATTTGCTAGCTATGAGGTAGAGATATTAAGTAGACAAAGAAATTAAAACAGTAAATGAATATATCACGAATCACGAAATCCCCGTTAATCGTCGATTTCTCGAGCGGGCTCAGTAACCTCTCAATTCGTCCTTTCCCTGAGATCTTAGAAGTCTCTCTCAACTTGGCCCTCCCAATGATGTCACACTAGAGACTCTTTCAGAGTCAGGGGAATGAGATCCAGCTTATTACTGGATTTAGCATATGAATACACCATAGGAAGCTTGCAAGACTGTCCCATGTGGGCAGGAAACTCTCAGAAGCTTGCCAGTTTCTCCCAGAGGAAGAAGTAGGCCACAAGATATCACGCGGCTGCAAAGCCTATATTCAAATGAATATATGAGGAAGGAAAACATAAAGAAAATAATCAGAGCAAAATGAGGACCAGAGCAGGGTAATTTTTATGCTTCATATAAATATTGTTTATGTACAGATAATTACTGAAAGTTATGTATGATCAGGTACTGCAGAACTTCTGATTGTTTCTCTAACTTGGTCTTAGCACTAGTTTAACAAGTGGAGCAGAAAGCATATCAGCTGTGATATAATGTAACTACTGAGGAGCTCAAATAAAGAAGATTTAGAATTGTTTCCAACTTCAATGTAATTGGCATCCAGACAACCTCTCAGGTAATATCATTGTTAGCTAATGAGCAATTACTGAAAAGGGTATTGACTGGGACCAGAGCAGCAGATGGGATGTCTGCCTTGCATATAGCTGAACTCAGGTTCAATTACCAGCATCCCATAACAGTCCCCCAAGCAATGATAGGCATAATTCAGGAGTGTAGAGCCAGGAGTATCCCCTGAGCACTGTTGAGTGTGGCCCCCAAACAAAAAGAAATAGAAAAGAAATGGAGCTAGCAATCACCAGGGAGGTGCAAATTAAAACAACAATGAGATATCATTTTACACCACAGAGACTGGGACACAACAAAAAGAACAAGAACAACCAGTGCTGGCAATATGTAAGGAGAAAGAGATTCTCATTCATTGTTGGTGGGAATGCCGACTGGTCCAAAAGACATGGGCATTTATCAAAAAAACTAGAAATCGAGCTTCCATATGACCCAACAATACCACTTCTGGGAATATAAACCGGGGGTGCAAAAAAACACAGTAGAAATGACATCTACACCTGTATATTCATTGCAGCACTGTTCACAATAGCCAGAATCTGGAAGCAACACGGATGCCTGAGAGCAGATGACTGGTTAAAGAAAGTTTGGTATATCTACATAATGGAATACTATGTAGCTGTTAGGAGAGATGAATTCATGAATTTTCTTGTAAGTGGATAGACATGGAGAGTATCATGCTAAGTGAAATTAGCCAGAAAGAGAGGGACAGACATAGAATGACTGCAATCATTTGTGCGATATAAAATAACATAGTATGAGATTAACACACAAGGGCAATAGAGACAAAGGTCAGAAGGATTGGTCCATGGTTGGAAGCCTGCCTCATGTGCTTGGGGAGAAGGCAGTTGGGATAGAGAAGGGACCACTAAGTGAATGATGGTTAGAGGGATCACATGGGATGGGAGATGTGTGCTGAAAGTAGACAAAGGACCAAACATGACGGACTCTCGGTACCTGTATTGCAAAACAATGCCTCAAAGTAGATAGAGTAAGAATTAAAGTGTCTTCCATAGAGGCAGATACTGGAGTGGGGTGGCAGGAGGGATACTGGGGATACTGATGGTGGGAAAGGGATGGGTGTTCGATCATGTATGACTGAAACTCAACCATGAAATCTTTGTAACTGTATCTCACAGTGAAGAAAGAAAGAAAGAAAGAAAGAAAGAAAGAAAGAAAGAAAGAAAGAAAGAAAGAAAGAAAGAAAGAAAGAAAGAAAGAAAGAAAGAAAGAAAGAAAGAAAGAAAGAAAGAAAGAAAGAAGGAAAGCTTATGAAGGATCTTGGATAGGCAAAGTAAACAGAAGGTATTTATTGTTTCATGGCACCTGAATCAGTGAAAAATACAGGTAGTCTCTTCCTGATACAGTACAAAAGCAAATACAAAAAGTGACATGGAAGAGAACTGGGAGCATGAATGGTTAAGAAGATACTAATTCAAATATTGCTCAAAAAAAGGTAAATTTTGTAAGGGACAGTTCAAGTGTTCGCATCCTTGGAAGAGAATGGCAAAAAAAAATAAATGAAGGATACAGCATGATCATACTTTGCAAACTTCTCTGACTATAGGAGTTTGTGTGGGAAGAAAAGTATTGAAAGTTGAGTTAGGTTGGTACTTGTCTTTCCTGTAGCTGACCCAGGTTTGGTCCCCATAGCACATATGGTTCTCTGAACGCTACCACAATGATCACTGAGCACAGAGCCAGACATTAGCCCTGATCACCACTGGATATGGCCCAAAATCCAGAAAGAAGAAAAAAACAAGAGTTGGGTATTTTATGAGTAAGAAAGTTTGTGGTCAGACATGAGCTCAACACTGTCTAGATGAGAAGGAATATCATAAAACACCATGGAAAGTAAGTGCAGTGTCTTTGCCTTAATTACAGTATCTGGGTTTGTACATGGGTGTCACTGGTAAAGAGAGGTGGATGGCTATATTTAATAAAGAACACCAACACTAGGAAAGCTTTCTATTTCCTTACCTTGGCCTTGGGCATTCTCAGAATTGTTCCAGGAAAACTGTACCCATCTGTCATCTTACACACAAATATAATAAAAAATAACTGGGGCTCCCTGTAGAAAACAGTACAGAGATTTCTCAAAAAATATGGAGTTCCTACATTATCCAGTGATTCTACTTCTTAGAATCTACCCCCAAACACTAAAACATTCATTGAAATAGGTGCACGCACACCTATGTTCATTGCAGCACTTCATACGATAGACAGGATTTGAAATAACCCAAATGTCCACCATGAGAGGAGTTGATAATGAAGCTGTGGAATAGATACACAGTGGAATATTAGGACTCACACAAATAATGATGAAATCATGCAATTTACTGTAACTTGGATGAAACTGAGAATATCAAGTGAAGTGACTCAGAAGAAGAAATACACATATTCTAGGTAGTCTCACTCTCCTGTGGTATACAGAATATAAGATAAGGAAATGAAAGGTTTCAAAGGTTGGCAAACTCTTTACCTTATATTAAAGAAATGAAAATGCCAGGGAAAGAGTGAAATGGAGGGGTAAACTAAGAAGAGAGAATCTTAATGGAATAAATGGTCAGGGGCTTTGGACATGGTAATGGTGTTAAGGTGTTGTTTACCTGTATATATCAAAACCACTGGAGCCAACACTACTGAAGTACAGGACCCTAAGTACAAGAATTGAACCTAAAAATGTTACTATTAAGGAGACAGGCTGGGTAGATTAGCGAGAACCTGGGGACATTTGTGGAAGGACACTGACACTGGAGGTGGGATTGAAGCTGGAACGATGTTTCTGAAATTTACTTATTAACACTTTGTAAATCATGATGCCTAAATTTTAAAAACTTTTACAAAACAGAGTTTAACTAGCCTGTGAGTTTTAGGGAAAACTCAGTTGCATAAATAAACAATGCTCTATATTTTCCAGAATCTTGTGGAAACACAGTAACTAACCTCAGACTTCCAAGAAAATTCATTGCCTTAATTTGCCCTGTCAAGGTTCTGTCAGGGTTCTATTTCTTCTGCACACCCCAGGACAACATGGGAGTTCTAAGATCATTCTCTGGCCTATGCTAAAATCTCATGTAAATCCTTGTTCTATAAATAAAATCCCCTGCTCTCCCAAACTGACATCTGGATCTGAGCTCTTCTATTTCAGCTCATTGAACAAAAAAATGTAACCTAATAACCTGGAATCAAGTACGTTTTATATAACAGAACCATAAGAACTGCTGTGTTCACCCCAACTCACAGGGATCTTTTCCCTCAAATGGGTCTTGGACCAGAACCGCTGAGATTGGTCACTGAAAGACAGAGGAAAACTGAAGCATAAATTGTTTTAGTGTTTGAATCCGCCTGTGCATTGATAATTATTGTCAGCGTCTAGCAGCATCTTACAAATTCCCAGTCATTTAACAGTTTTCTAATAACATAATTATTCCCCATGCTATTATGCATAACAGTACAATGACTGTGGGAGCACAAAAATATCTCTTTGAGATCTAGATGTCAATGACTTTGGATGTATACGCAGAAGTGGGAAGTTGGATCAAAGAATGATTCTATTTTTAGTTTCTGGGGGAACCGTCTGTATTATTTTACACAGTGGCTAATAATTTACATTTCCACAAACAATTCAAAGGTTCCCTTTTCTTACCAAAATGTGGTATTTCTTGTGGTGTTGGTTTTTATAAATAGCCATACCAACAGATGGGAAGTGATAACTCATCTCAGATTTGGTTTGCATTTCCCTTGTCAATCATCATCATAATCAATATCATCATCAACATCATCATCATCATCATCACCATCATCCTGTTGATGGTCATTTTCTTGAGCAGTCTCAGTAACTTCTTTATTCGTCCTATCTCTGAGATTTTAGAAGCCTCTCATTACTCGTCCTTTCCAATGTTGCTGCATTGGAGGCTCTTCCAGGGTCAGGGGAATGAGACCCATCATTGTTACTAGTATTGGCATATGAATATGCCACAGGGAGCTTGCCAGGCTCTCCCATGCAAGCAGGAAACTCTAGGTAGCTTGCCAGGTTCTCCAAGAGGGAGAAATAGGCTATAAAAATATAAATGTTAAATAAATAATTAAATGTTTATATTTATATTATATAATATATAAATATATAAAATAATTATATATATTTAAAGAAGGAAGTTCTGTTATAACTATTCTAAATAAGAGAAAGACATATTACTGTATGAAATGATTTATAAACGTAGGGCCTGGAGTGATAGCACAGCAGGTAGGGCATTTGCTTTGCATGAGGCCGACCCGGGTTCAAATCCCAGCATCCCATATGGTCCCCTGAGCACTGCCAGTAGTAATTCCTGAGTGAAGAGACAGGAATAACCTCTGTGCATCGCCAGGTGTGACCCAAAAAGCAAAAAAAGAAAAATCATTTATAGATGTAGAGGCTAGTGTGATAGAATGATACATCAGGTAGGGTGCTTGCCTTGAATGAGGCTAATCAAGGTTTGGTTCCTGGCAGCCCATAAGGTCCCCTGATCACCTGTCAATAATAATAAACTTTTTGATGATGTGTTATGATTCATCCTCAATATGAAGTAAATACATCATTTTGACAATAGGAATGGCCTAAGAGGACGTTATGCCAAGTGAAAAATGCCAGGCACAGAATGGCAAGCACTACAAGATTTTTCACTTATAAGTGAAATCTACAAAACTCAAAACACAGAAGCAAAGAGAGAGTTAACTGATCGTTTTCACAGTTCTCTAGAGAAGGAAAACGATGGTTTGGTTAAAGGACAGCAAGACTCAAAACAAAGGCGTTCTGAAGATTCTGCATAAAAACAAATGGCCTCAAAGTGTAGTCAAAAGGTTCTCTGGCAGAGCCACTGCTAATCCATTCTGGGCCTCTGCAGAGTGTAGAAGGACATTCCCTCCGGATGAATGAAACCATGGTCCCACAGTGTGGTAATCCACAGCTGCTTTCTCCTAGAAATCACAGTCCTGCTCCAAAGCACAAGACTTGGCAAGTGCATCACGAGTCAGATTTCAGTCCCATCTGCCAGGAGACTTTGTGCAAAGCACAAACTGCATGGCCACTCGCAGCAGCTCTGCTGCCCAGGAACCTCACACTGCCTTCTATCTCTGGGCGCTCCTATGGAACTTCCTTCATTGTTTTGGCTTTCTGGAGCCCTCTGACATTCTCAATTGGCTGACAGGCCACTGGCCCACAAGACACGACCTCAACATACTAAGGACACCAGATGCATCTTCTTGTTCTGGCCCCTTGTCACCCATCCCTGATTATGACCAGAGAGGAAAAGCAGAGTCCATCCCAGCTCATTATACAGGCTTTTATTTATCAACAGCACTACTGTCGGGAATGGGGAAATAGTTTAAAGCATCTTTAAACAATTCTAAGCACTAAGTTCCCTGACTTATTTAAAAGATGAAAAACATCTATACTTCATGTCATGTAAGTAAAACACCCTTGCTTTTGTGTTATCACACCTTTAGGAGGTGATTAGTTTTGCTAGCAGTTCCTTAGCTCCAGGGGAACACTGGTAGCAAGAAGGCAACTGAATGCACCCATCAAGGGTACTAACAGAGTACTGTAGGCTGTCTGTCACCCTGGTTTCTATTTTGAGAATAGTACAGAGAATTTAACATGTAGCTTAGGAATACATATAAAGTGCAGAACTTTATGGAGAGTGTGAAAAGCCCTATTAAAATTTATGATTCTGAGAGCGTAGAAGGTTCCAGTGAGGAAAGGCCTGGTGTAAGTAAGTTTACTTAAGTGGCTTCCCACTTTTCTCACTCTCTCAATAGGATCTATGTTAGTCACCATTGGCAGGACCCGGCTCAGATGGAGTCAGATGTTCCACTGAAGACAGGACATCCTTCCAGGAACTAGCTTACTTTCTCACAAATTAAAATAGAGAGAGTGGAGCCGAAAGAGACACCAAAACTATGAATGCATAGGACAGTGATTTGTAAAGTTTCTGTCCGAGAAGGATTAAGGCACTTGCCTTACATGCGGCTGATGCTGGTTCTATCCCTGACACCATCAGGACTGACCCCTGAGCATGAAGCCCGGACAAAGCACTGAACACCAAAGTGCGGGCCACAAACTGAAACAAAGAGAAGGAATTCAAAATAAAACCTTTCCCTTACTGACTTAGCTGGTACTTCTGTTTCTGATTGGGGTGGTGCTTCCAAGCAGTGCTCAGGGAGCCTGGAGACCCTTCCTGATGATACTCTTCCTTCTATGCCATACTACTTGGGTCCAGTATTGCTGGAGGCCCCTCAGTGGTGTTCACAGGACCATATATGTCAAAGACTGAACCTGGGGCTTCTGCAAACCAGGCATATGCCCAGCCCTTTAAGCATGCTCCCATGACACCTCGCTGGCACATTAGTGTGGAGTTCTTCAGTTCTTTCTGCATTCCTCAGCTGTTGCTGTTATTGTTAGGCTTCCTTGATTGCATTCCAGTCGTTCCGTGGCATTCTAGGAACAGCTTTCAAACTCCACTGGTCCCTGTGTAGAGGTTTCTTTCTCCCTGTGTTTCAGATCTGTTTGGATACAGTGTAAAGAACTCAGACTCTTTCAAAATAATTTTCTAATTATGCTATTCTATCTCACCACAGATCTAGTGCAAAGTGTGTATCAAACTTTGCCCTCTGCCATTGGGATTATTATACTGTGAGATCCTGTTCAGGAGGAGGTCAAACTGCTTTTAGTATTTGAGCAATCAAAGTCACTCTACTGAAAATTAAACATTACAAAAAATAGTATGATACTTGAGTCTTACTATTTCTCTCTGAACCAAAACTGGGGGGTAGCAATTGAAAGTGGAATTCTATCAAAGCCTTTATTTGCTTGAAGAAGAAATTAACAACTGATCTAACTAGGTCATCCTTTATATGTCTCTAAAAGTCTTCCTTAGCCACTCTGCTGAACTAGAATAATAGACTCTCTTTCATCTTAAAAACAAGCCTGTATTCAATTCAGACACTTTCAGGCTTACATTAGTTCTATTATATGCATGACAATGATTTTTAAATTGTAGCATGTCATACAAATGTGCAAGTCTTGTATTGTGCTATCTAAAGTGGCCAGTAAGTCAGGACCAGGTTTCTCTCCAATGGGTACCCGATGACTCTGCAGCAAGCTCAGTAATCTTTTCCCTCCATCCCCACCATAATTGAGTGTTCAAGGCCTATGTAGATGATTCCTCTTACACTCTTTCCTCCCAGCTCTATGATGCATCACTGCCAATTATCTTCTCCTTCACTCTGTTTTAGCAACACTTCAAAGGATACAACCAGATCTTTCCTTTGCCTGAACTCTTTCACTAGGCAAATATTAGCTCCCATATTATACCCTTGACTAAATGCTCCTATCTTCTGGTTTTTACTCCTTTAGACCCTCCACTAATTATTCACTGTTCATTTATTCAGCAAATACCCAGTGCCTTTACAACCATCCCCACTCAGACTTATGATTCCTAGGGCCCTGTAAACCCAAGCTCACATGGCTTGTGTCTTATATCATCTGTATCTGACATACTCTCCTCTCCCTCAAGTACCTTAGACTCCTGTACTTCAAGCCAGTGGAGCAAAATGAACAGGAGAATGGGAGAGTACACAATGCCATACTGTGCAGCGATGGGACAAAGGATGAGAAGGATATATCAGAGGGAGCCCACTGTCCACCAAAGGTCATGCTCCTTCTGACACAAAGCAGAACAGTCACTAGGATGCAGCTGCCACTTTGAAATATATTTTCCAGAACATCCTCCCGCTCCCATCACATTCTGAAAAGCTCTATGATAGAGAGTTCTCATTCATGGAATGTGAGTGGAAATGCTATCCTATTTCTGAATCAAGACAGTTAAACAGTTGTGCCTTCTTTAGTTTATGTTCTCTCTTCCAAGTCAGAAAAGGAGATTAAAAATTGATGCTTAGAATAAACTTTTGTGAAGATAAGCTTTTGTAAAGTTTTGTGAAGATACTTAAGCCTCTTATTGACCAGACTCACCTACCATGGAAGACACAAATGTGAAAAAACAAATTTGACATCTTTAAGCCTTTAAAACTTTCACAGATTCCCCGTGCGAGACGTCCATCAGCATGGCCCTGTGATTCCAGTTGCTTGGCCACCCACACCCCCTGCTGTCAAAGCCAAGCCCGTGGTAGCAGGAAGCTGCTTCCTGCCCCTTCCTTGAGTACCAGGTAATTCTCTGGTGTAATACCTGATGTTGCGGGCAAATCTTTGCAATTCATGTTCAGCTCTATTTAAATAAACTATGTAAACTTAAAAAAAAAAACCTTCACAGGTTTACACCACTACACCTACCAATTGGAAATTTTCCAGGGTGAGAGTATATACGATGAGACTTAATCACTGAGAACACATATTTATAAGCAAGAGTTGTTTTTTTTTTCTATGATGATATCCAATTCTCACCACAGCTATGGAAAAATAGAGTGTCTACTGTGTATCAGGGAATTGAGGGAACTTTTTTTATTATTATTTATTGAATCACCGTAAGAATAGTTACAAAGCTTTCAAGCTTAAGTCTTGGACATACAATGATCAAACACCCATCCCTTCACCAGTGCACATTTTACACCACAAAGAACCCCAGTATACCCCCATCCCACCCCTCCCCCACCTGTGTGGCAAATGATTTCCAATATACTCTCTCTCTACTTTGATTACATTCAATATTTCAACAAAAGACCCACCATTATTATTTGGAATTTTCCCCCAACGATCAGACCTGCCGAAAAGGCATCATTAGATAATTTGTTTTATATTGCTGATTATGAAGAGCATATGTTGTCATGCGGACGTGATTACGTCCATGCAATTTTAGATTTCTGATATTTTAGTAATTAAGTCTGGAGGGATTTCCGCCAAAAGTCGCTGGATTCTGAGATTGGTTTGTGTGCCTCTGGGGTCATGGCCATTCAGGAGCTGGAAGAGCCATTCATGGGCAGCAACTCTGGGTCTCGTCAGAGCGGGGAAGAGGGCCAGTTCTGGGAGGAGGACCAGTTCCACCACTCATTCCGTGAGGCCCCGCATGTTTCATCACTGCAGAGTCATACCTGGCTGTCCAATAGGCTGTGAAAGATGGCGTCCACAGTGCCACTGGGGGTGGGGGGGAGTTGGAAGGGACAACACCTTTTCCTACCCAGAGTGGCATAGCACCATAGTTTAATGCACAGTCCATACCCATTTCTGCCAAAAGCTGCTGGGTTCTGAGATTGGTTTGTGTGTCTCCGGGATTATGGCTGTTCAGGAGACTGAGGAGCCGTTCGTGGTGGCAAGTCGGGGTCTTGTCAGGATGGGGAGAAGGGCCGGTTTGAGGGAACTTTTTATGTGATGACAACTAACTTCAGTTCAGATTTCTCTTAGAGTCTTTAAGATTTATATAGATTAAAGTAAAAATAAAACCTTGCCTTTTGCTACTGCTTGGATGGCTAACTGGAGGATATCAAATTATGCACAATAAGTCATAGGGCCAGGGGTTGGAGCAATAGAACAGCATGTAGGGCATTTGCCTTGCAAGCAGCCAACCAGGGTTCAATCACTGGCATCCATATGGTCCCTTAAACACCAACAGGAGTGGTTCCTGAGTGCAGACTCAGGAGTAACCCCTGAATATCATTGTGTATGACCCAAAAAGCGAAAAAAAAAGTCATAGGGATAAAGACAAATACCAGATGATTTCACGCATAAGTGTTATATAAAAAAAAATAAACGAGGGAATGGACAGTATCTAACACAATGAGCCCCTGGGTATGAGGCAGAGTGGGCAGGGAGAAATGGAGCACCTGGGACAGTGCACCTAGGGACTGGGTGGTGATGTGGCAGTAAATTTGCACACCCAAGGCATAGATATCCACGCAACTGTAAGCTGTGTGATGTAAATAAAAATAAAATAGGTTGCCCTTTAAAAAATTATACAAGTTGACCAGCAAGGGATGTAAGCCAGTGGTGCTACTCGGAGCTCTGTAGTACCAGGATCACCCAAACCACCCTAGTGGGAGTTGGCGGCCTCCTCGGCTTCACCTAGCAATGCCTAAGGGATCACATGGTGCTAGGACTGACTGTCAAGCACCTACGTGCCCTAAAATCTGGCAGGAGTTCCTGCTCCTCCTACATTCCCCAAACTGATAGAGAATTCTAAATTCAGGATAAATCAATAAAATTTTACTTTGAAAATACAAAAGTCATGTTTTAGATGAAGAATAAGTTTATTACATGGTCATGTTCTCTAAAGTCTTTATTGAAACAGCAAATGTTAGATCTTATACGCCAAATCCATCTTCTATAAATATCTGGCCATAAATACACACACACACAGTGTTAAAGGGATCTTTTGAAATAAATGAGTCCTTTTCTTAAAATGCCACAATCTAGCAGACACTATACATTTACTCTGTAGTCAAGAACACACAGATATACAGGAACACACACAAATTATGAAACAATGTGTGTCTTTGTCATGAGGTGTTGAAACATGGACAAAGAATATTTAAACATCCTCCAAAGGCCAGAATCATTAGGAAACGGGAATGTGTATAGTTAATTTGTAAATTGGTAAGGTGATTCCCCATTATCAGAAGAACAAACTGATAAAATGAAGTAAAACAATTTCCCTGCTCCCATCCACCTTCCCTTTTCAGGGGCAAACTAATCTTAGGTTGATATATGAATAATTTTAACATTAAAATTCTTACTTTTATACTATTTCCATACCTTTCAGTGAGTTGAAAAGGAATGTGTGTGGACGAAAATGTTCTTACTACAAAGTTTTCTTTATTCATTCTATTTAAAGTTAGTAGAAATATTCATTTCTCTCAATATAAAAAATCATAATTTTACTTAGTGTTCCATAATTTTTGTTCTGAACAATTCAATAATTTCCAGAACTTCTAAAATCTACTTTTACCTAAAATAAACTTCTCACTACAGTAAATTTTGTATAAAAATAGCTTAAATAAAATGTTACATTCATAAAGAAATAGTTAGTTTTTCCCAGTAATTTAGAGTCCTGTAGACAAATGCAATTTTAAAACACATTTTCAAGTAGTTTGTATTAAACAGTTGATACCACCCACTCACTCATTAGTCTAAATTTAAATTTTTAATGCATTTAAAGCCACAGTATTTCTAATTAAAACATTACTTTAAAAAATGGCCTAATGCTTTGTTTTTCAAATATTTCTCAAGAACAGCATAATGATAACTACTGTCTTAGCGGGGAAAAATAGCTGACATCAAGTTTCCATTTCAGACTTTATCAATCTCCATGTCTCCAATTTATGAACTTCGGGTCCTGAATTCTAGTAAACAGAAAAAAAACACGGAAGAAGCTATTTCATGAGGAAATTTTAAGGCTGAGAAGGCCCATGAAATTATTAGGATCCAGCGAAAAGCAAATTAACGAAGCCTCAAATCTTAATGTGTAAGCAGCAAAGCAGCAAAGCAGCAGTTGGTATTTTCAATATTTAGAGTCAAAGAAATACAAATCCCTTAATGAAATGACTATCCATCCTCCTTTAGCAAAGCAAGACTAAGCCAAATTAGCACAATCTTCTCTCCATCCCCTGTTCTGCTTCTGGCTCAAAGATGCCATCTTTTACATACCATGTATTTATTTATTTAATACAAAAGAATGTCATCTGCAAACTTTCTTGACCAACATTAACTTGGCACCACCTCATCACTTAATTAACTGTTAACAGATTCTTCTAAATATGACTACTACACAGATATTTTATCTTCTTGTTAATTAGTAATTATGCACTGGCAAGAAAAACAGTGTTTCCTTCCAATTATTCCAGAAGTCAGTGATTATTTAAACTTGGCTAATTTGCATTAGACGGGTGTACATCTTCTGGGCAAATTGTGTTTGATAATCCCTATTAAAATATACATGGTGGTTGTTGACTTTTAACAAGACAAAAAGGGGCAGTTCAAAGGGTATTAGACATAGCACAAGGCAAATGGGGTCCATTAAAATTTCCCCAACTGCTCTAATGAGAATGCTGAGGGTCATTTCTGTCTAGTTTACCATCTGCTTGGTTTCTGGCATATGTCTCTGGTGTGAAGCTAGCATTCTGAAGCCTACTTGGCTTATCACAGTGTAATCCAGGAGTCTGAAGCAATTTCAGTCATTTTTAAAGTGGGACATTAATATCATAAGCTTACATACATAGAATAAACAACTTTAAGGTGTAAAAATGATACCACATAATGAAGGTATTCAAATATTTTTTAACAAGCAAAGAATGCATAAAGGCAAACTTAGAAACAGGGCATATGAACTCTTATATCTGCCTTCTACTGACCAAAAATGAATGAAAAAAATTAACTTTTAAGAATTATCATTGGGAACACACATCTTTTTAAAAAAAATAAGCTTACATTAGGGTATATAGAGGTTTCTTAGATAGGACACAGAAAGAAAAGACAGATTACAGTTCATTAAGATGTAAAGTTTCTATTACAACAAGAAAAATAAAATGCATGCCACAAATGGAAAAATATATTCACAATATATGCAATAAAACAGATCATTTTTCTTTTAAAAACCCTATCTTAGCCCAGAGATATAGTACACAGGCTAAGGTATCTGCTCTGTATAAAATCAACCCTGGTTCAAACCCTAAAACTGAACATAGTCCTGTATGCACAGCCAGGAGTGATCCCTGAGCACAGAGCCAGTAGTAAGCTTCAAGCACCACTAAGAATGACCTACCCCAACACCTCAGAAATAATTAAATCTATAATTTAGGAAATGAAAGATAATTCATTTTTAAGTGAGATCTGAATTACTAGTTAACAAATGGGGCCAATAAACACATGAAAAAGTTTTCACACTTATCTGAGAAATGAAAACTAATTATAATAAGATATCACCATACACCTATCAAATTACTAAAATAAAAGACAATAAAAAACGGAAGTAAAGATGCAAAGCAACTGTGATTCTAATAATGTTTGATGAAAGTATAAAAAGTTGCAACCGGGGCTGGAGCAATAGCACAGCGGGTAGGGCGTTTGCCTTGCACGAAGCCGACCCAGGTTGGATTCCCAGCATCCCATATGGTCCACCGAGCACTGCCAAGAGTAATTCCTGAGTGCAGAGCGAAGAGTAACCCCTGTGTATCGCTGGGTGTGACCCCCCAAAAAAATAAGTTGCAACCATTTTGGGGATGACCTGGCAGCTTTCTATAAAACAAGACCCTGCAATGATGCTATAACATATTTACCCAATAATCATGAAAACATGTGTTCACAGAAAGACTTGTACAGTATGTTTATAGCATTCGTGCATAATAAACAAACATTAGCATAATCTAGTTGCTCAATAAAGTAACTATTCCACTATACACATGCTAAAACAAGGAACAAATGTAAGCATTAAGAAGAACAGCTATTGAGATATACCATGTAGATATTTCAAAATTTTCACGCTTAGTGAAAAAAAATTCTTATACAAAAAACATACATAATGAATGACTGCATTTATTATAAAAAGTTCTAGAAAAAGTAAAATTAGTCTATAATAAAATAGTCAAAATAGCAATTGCATCCAGCAAGTGGGAATTAGGTATGAAGGAACTCCCTGAAATCATGGTTTAAAATGCATTTTAATAAGATTTATACAGATGTGTATATTATAAAATCTTACCTCATCTGTCCTGGTTTTATGAATTTGTGTCCAATATTAACTTTACTAAGCTGTGGGTATTTGCTGTAAAATTCTTTCAACTTATATTTAATTTAAATTTTTCATAATAAAATGTTAAAAAAATGACTGAAGTTACTTCAATCAAATCATACTGAATTATTAAAATTAATTATTTATTAGATTAGTATTTATGGAAAATATAAAATAAAATCAATATAACCATGTAAATATAATGTGATATAATGAAAATTTTTATTTCGCTGACTTCATTTGGTAACATATGCTCTGAAAATGAGAAGTAGGTACAACCGCTTTTGTGTCAGATTTTTATTTGATTTTTGAGTTTCCAACAGTGTACTTAGCTGGTGTGTTCATATATATGTGTTTATGCCATATCTGTCACCAAATCTGTATATTCAATTTGAATCCATTAGTATCCTAATATAATCTCATCAAATGCCATAAACTGGCAAAATGAGTACTTCTAAGAAAGAAACGTTCCATGCTCACAAATATAAACTTTAATGCTTTGAACACAGCTTATAAAAGAATATAAAGAAGTTATTTCCAAATTACAGTAGAAAAGGTACCTATAAAAGATTATAAATTAAAATTTTTATCTAGAATTCTGAATTTAGACTCCACAAGTCAGCATATGTTCTTCCTCCATTCTGATGAAACTAAAACTGGAAATGTAATTCATGCTTACTAAAATACTAAAATACAGAAACCCAAAACTGAGAGGCCGCTAAGTGTGGTCACTCGACCTCATACCTCTTCATCCTCACCAATGGAAAACAAATTATCTAATGCTTCCTTTTCAGCAGGTCTGACTTTAGGGGAGAGACTCTCCAAACAATAAAAGTGAGTTTTGTTGAAATATTGTATGCAATCAAAGTGAAAGTAAAGTGAAATTTATTAGTTACACAGGCGGGGGGGGCTAAGGGGGGGGCTAGGGGCGTGGGGGAGTTAGGGGTTAGGGGTGTGGGGGGGCGGGGTGGAGCTATACTGGGATTCTTGGTGGTGGAATATGAGCACTGGTCAAGGGATGGGTATTCGAGCATTGTATAACTGAGATTTAAACCTGAAAACTTTGTAACTTTCCACATGGTGACTCAATAAAAAATTTAAAAATAATAATAAAAATAAATAAAATAAAATAAAATCTAGGAAGGGCCGGAGAGATAGCAGTGGGCAGGGCACTTGCACACAGCCAACTTCAGCAACCCATATGGTTCCCTGTTCCCTGCAGGAATGACTCCAAAGCTCAGAACCAAGAACTAAGACACTGTTCGGTGTACCCAAAATTGAAATCAAATAAGAGGTAATAGAGTACCAACCACCGAACCACAGAATAGTCTGTGAATGACATCTGAAAGTTATTAACGTTATGACCATCATACATAATGTTTATATAATTGAAAAATATAAATTTGAGAGGACCGGAGGTAGTTTAGTGGTATAGTATATGCCTTTAGAGTCTAGACTGCCAAGCTTGTAATACAATGCAAAGGTTCAATGCTGTTCTGCCCTGCTAGGGCAACATATGCTGCAGCTGGGTTACCAATGCAAAATATGTGCCTTAACCCCTCACCATCTTTCTGGCTCCTGCGCTTTTCTATAAAGTAGTCCCAAACTATGTCCTGCAAAATCAGTTCTGAATGTATAAAAATATTATTTGGGAAATAAAGATGATCACACAAAGTTTGAAAGAAACCTCATTGTGGGACCAGAGATGGAGCTTAACAGTAGAGCACTTGCCTCACTTGTGTGAAGTTCTAAGTGCAATTCCTAACATCACGAAAAGAGAAAAAGAGAGAGAGAAAGGAAGGAAAATTTTATAATGTAATAGAGTATTAGACTTATAGCTGCACAACAGAAAGATTGATAATTTGAATTTAAAGAATAAGTAAAGGCTTTGAATAGATATTTCTATTAAAAGTTACATAAATGTTCAATAACTACATGAAAAGATATTCAGTCTCATTAGTCATTATAAAATTTAAAAAATCAAACCACAATAAGATTCCATTTCAATATGCAATCAAGTGTGATCAATGATGTGGAGAAATTGAGATCTCATACACTGCTGCTGGGACATGAAAATAGTCCAAAATAGGTAGCATTTTCCATAGCAATGTTAAATGAAATTTCTTAAGAGGTTAAACACAGAATTATAATACCATATTTGGCACAGTAATTCTATTCCTGATTATATACCAAAGGTAATTTCAAATACATGTTCACACAAAAATTGTACTTGAATCATTCATATGAGAATTATTTAAAATAGCCAAATGTGGAAAATATTCTTCAACAGACAATGGATAAGTAAAATATGACATATCCACTCAATGAAACATCATTCAGTAATAAATAAGAATGAAACACTACTTCGATATGCTTCCAGATGAGTTAATCTTAAAAAGATGCTAAGTAAAATTAAAGCCAGTCCCAAAAGACACATGCTATTTCATTTACATGAAATATCCAGGAAGGTAAATCATAGAGACAGAAACTGATTTAGAGATTTCTAAGGGATGGAAGGAGAGACTGATGTCTAGAGGTATGGGGCTTCTTTCTGAAGTGAGGCAAATGTTAGTGGTGAAAGTTGCAACTCACAACAAAAAATACTAAGAAATCACTAGATTGTATGCTTTAAAGTAATGAGCTTTGTTATATGAATTTTCTCTCAAAAACAAAAATAAAGGTTAAAACTCTAAGTCCCATTTAATGTTTTCTAGTCAGTGAATTTTAAGATTTGTCATATGACAATACTCTCCCATATAAGAATTATTAAGTAAGATGAGACACTAATGTTTGCAAGAAGCTATGTGGGAAAAACTGCTATGAACAAAATCTTGGGGTTTTTCGTTTTGTTTTGTTTGGGGGCCATAGCCAGTCATGCTCAGGCTAATTGCTTTACAACTCTGTGCTCAGAGATCACTCCTGGCAGGACTCAGGGGATCATATGGAATGCCTGGGATTGAACCAAGGTCAGATGCATGCAAGGCAAGCACTGTACCTACTGTACTATAGCTCCAGTCCCTGGACACGACATTATAAAATCCATTCTAGAATGTGGCTGGTATCAGCTCCTTGTTGAAGAGAGGACAAGAATAAGAAAGAAATGGGGGGTAGGGAACATGAGGGCTCCAAAGGATAAAATTCATCAATTTCCTAATTATTCTACAGCTGGTCACTTATGCAATTCTCTACGAACAGAAAGCTCAACTCTAATTCGGTCTTCTTTTATTAGTAACAGGCCTTTTCTTTGTTATTACTGTTAGAAATGCTATCATATTGTATAGGTTAAAAGTCAGGTTAAAAGGAATCTTCTCATAGCACAAATAATTCATTATCTTAAAAAGAAAACAAGCAAAAATAAATAAAACCTCTTCCCAGAACATGATCTTTGACTGCTCGATTTATTTTACTTTTAACTTGTTATTTACTAGAGCTCATGTGGAGAAGAACTTTTTTTGGAAATTGAACCAGAAATAACATAATTAACCAGATAATAACAACAACATGGTTCTGATGTATGAAAACACATAGGAATAAGAGCAGGAGGGGAGTTCAAGCTGAACTTTTACCAAAATATTAACAATTTTTTCTATTCTGTTTTCCAAAATGGCAACTCCCACGCTAACAAATATCTTTCTGTTCAGACATTCAGAGTCCTGAAAACAGTCATTTAGTTGTGTACTTGCCACAGAAAGCAGCCTACATGTCTATAAGGCTACATTAAAAATTCAGCATCAGAGGTCTGAGTACAAACCACAAAACAGAAGACAAGAGTAGAAACAGAACTTGCATTTGGTGGAAGTGTCTTTTTGTACTCCTACATCTATTTCAAATTCATATGCCACATTGAGAACCACTTTTCAGGCAATGTCAAGAACTTACTTCCACTACTTTAAAAAAATACTTCAAAGATAAGCATGAAAATTATTTTAAAGAAGTAATAACATTATAAAGTTACTTTAAACTATTGTTAGATTCACTTGCTAGAGAAGGTGAAACCAACTTTATCCAAGAGTATTTATAAATCAATTACTGTGAACATGGAACATTAACTCATTTGTCATCATCTAGGCAGGGACAGGACTGGAAAAGCTCAAGCATAAACTGCATTACAAATAAAAAGACTGCCAGAAGAGAATCAGCCTTGGAAATTTATCCCCTTAAGCTATATCCTGTCTCCTGTTAAAATGAACAGTCTGGTAAACTATGCAAGGTGTCACTCTTTTTTTTTTGAGGGGGGGGAGAGTTATACCCAGTGATGCTCAGGTGTTACTCCTGGCTCTGCACTCAGGAATTACTCCTGGCAGTGCTTGGGCGACCATATGGGATGCTGGGACTCGAACCCGGGTCGGCCGCGTCCAAAGCAAATGCCCTATCTGCTATTTTATTGCTCAGCCCTTAAAGGTGTCATTCTTTTAAGAAACAGTATCAACAAGGACACATGACTGACAAGTGACTTTTCTTAAATTATTAAGAAAGAAAAAGTATTCCTGATTCTGCTTTTATTTAGTAAAGAATAAAACCCTTAATTGAGCAAGCATCTTCTTTAGCAACAAAACTAAGGTTATATTTTGCTATGTCAGAAGAATTTCTTCATAAACAAGTTTGTAACATGAACAGGCAAAAGGTATAACAACTTAATATTTAAATCATAACTTATATACCACAGTGGTGATTTGCATTAAAATATGCTCTAATAATGTATATTTCCTGATATTTATGAATAACTAGTTTATGATTATATGCACATAGATTTAAGCAGGAATCAGGAAGAAAAAGAAACTAGAAGAATCTCTTTCTTGAGGATAAATACTCAGTAGCAATAAAGGTTTCTAAGTAAGATCCTCTATATCAGAAGTAAGTATTATTCTATAAAAACCTAAGGAGTGTCCAGAGAAAACTGACACTAATTAAGCAAATTATACAGTATATAAAAAATGAATGGCTCTTACACAGAATGTGGGACGTGTTTTGTGCCTATGAGGAAAAAAGTGACAATTTCTTTTTCACAAGTATTCACATTTTCAATTATACAGGACGCTTTGAGTAAAGTACTATAGGTAAAGTGGGGGCTTGCATTTATATATACAAGAAAATATCCCTCAGTAATCTTACTTGATAAAATATTAGTATATATATGTGTATGCCCAAGAAATTATAGAGTCATTCTTTTGGGGAAGATCTACGATCTAAGAGGTGAAATAAGAAATTAACTGTTGGGGTCAGAGAGATAGTGGAGTGGGTAAGTGCTTGCTTTGCACTTTACCAGTATAAGTTGAATCCCCAGCACCCCATAGGATCTCCAAGCCTTGCCAGGACCCCTGAGCACACAGCCAAGAATGAACCCCAAGAACGACCAACATGGTCCAATGTCAACACCCTCAAAAAATAAAGTACCACATTTAGAAATAAATTTAGAAATTAAGTTGTTGTATATTGTAAGATATTAACTTAACCTAAGATATAAGACTGAACAATCTCCTGAAGTTCACTTTCCCTCTTAATTCTACCAACCTCACAAAATCCATCACTCTCCTTTCTAAAGGCATTCGTTTCTACCTCCAGGAATAAAGGAATAAAGTAGTAGACTAACAGTGGCAAGATAATAAATTTCTCCAGAAATGGATTCATCTCCAGAATCTCTAATGATGATAAAGTCCACATATGCTAGTCTAAAAAGAGTAAATACTTATACCACACCTGTCAAGATCAGGAGAGCACGTTCAGGGTGGTAGGAGTGACAGCATGGTGGGTAGGACATTTGCCTTGCATGCGGCCAACCCGGGTTCGATTCCTCCACCCCTTTCCGAGGGCCTGACAAGCTACAGAGAGTATCCTGCCCGCACAGCAGAGCCTGGCAAGCTCCCCATGGCATATTCGATATGCCAAAAACAGTAACAACAGGTCTCACGATGGAGATGTTACTGGTGCCCACTCAAGCAAATCGATGAGCAACAGGATGACAGTGCTACAACAGTGTGACAGTACTACCACGCCTGGCACAAAACAAATAATTTGATAAATGTTAGCTGTTTTATTATTATTATTATTATTATTATTTCTTAGATTTCAAGAATATATCTGAGACTGGTGGGAAGAAAGCAGAAAAGAACCTGGAAAGTTCTAGTGCCCTAAGCTATAAATACTCTTCCTTTTCCTGCACTATAGTCCTAAACTGTGGGAGACGGATTCCCAGAAGTCCCAAATGTGTGCCTGTACTTTGGACCCAGCTTATGAGAACTGGAAGCGATGGCTCATCTCCAAACTTCAATATTAGTAACGCTGATAGAGTCCGTATCTCTTGTATGACTCAAGGGGCTTCTAATGAGGTCCAATTGTTAGTTTAGGGTAAAACATACCATAGTGACCTCTCTTGAGTAACAAGGAGAAAAGGGGAATATTAACCTTGATTTGCATATAAGTTTAACCAATCTGAGCCACATAACTGACTAGTAAATGCACCTCTAGAGAATTCAGAGCTGTTAAGTTGCAAGTTCTGACAGATATTTGGAATTGATGTGGAATTGTCAGTCTGTATATCAAAACCATGGTGGAAGATTTAGGAATGGATGATGAAGGAGATGATGACCTAGTTCCTCTCTCAAAATTTGATGCAGCAATAATTTTAAAATGTTATTTTAAATAACAGTTAAAATTATTATTTTAATAACAATTAAAGTTAGTGTACCCACCACAAGGATGACCCCCTCTCCCCATTCTTCTGATGATAATGAGTACAAAGAAAAATGAACAGATGATATTCCTGTTTGGGACCAAGAATTTCTGAAAGTGGACCAAGGAACACTTTTTGAACTTACTCTGGCTGCAAACTACTTAGACATCAAAGGTTTGCTTGATGTTAAATGCAATTCTGTTGCCAAAGTGATCAAGCTGCAAACACCAGAGATTTGTCCTTCAAGTCATCAAAAATGACTTTACTGCACTCTACCATATTTATTTCTACATGAGGTTTACTACTTCTTGTTCCAACTGGTTTTTATTCTTTTTGAGCTTTTAACATTTCTTTTGCATTCCTTTCTTAGACAGTAACTCCTGCTGAAGCATTTGATTCTGTGCATCCAAATGTTGTAGAAATAAGTATGGTAGAACGCAGTCAAGTAGAACAGTATAAACAAGAGATTGAAGAAAGAGCAAGACAGGAAATAGTAGAAAAATTAAAAGAAGACAATCTATTTTTACAGGCACAAGCAGCATCACAAGAAAACTTAGAGCAGTTAAGAGAGAATAATAATGCTTCGACGAGGAGTCAGCTGGAAGTACGAATTAAAGAGTTGGAATATGGACTCTCCAGAATGAAAAATTCACAGAAAGACTTGAATTAAACAGAATTAGGAAAATACAAGCAACAAATAAAAAATTTGGAATCCGAACTCGCCAGAATGAAAACTTATCAGGAGGAATCTAGTAAAACAGAATTGGAAAAATATAAGCAACTCTTCCTAAAAGAATTTAAAGGTAGAAAATCATTGGCAAATGAGCTAAAAAGTTTTCACAGGGATAATGAGCGGCTTGCAGCGGATCATCAGCACCAAAATCCTCCTGGAGAAACAGCAGGGCGGATATTTACTCAGTGCTCTCACTGCCAGGCCAGTTCTGGAGCTGCCTTACACTGGAAATTTGAATAATAGTGCGGTGCTGCAGAGAAATCTGACTCCAGGAGAAAACTTGGCTCAAACCCATGGCCTCCAAACAACAGCATGGAGGCTTACTTGATCAAGATGCAACAGAAATTGGAAAAAAATATTACTAGTGAACTGGAAGAAGCTGCTGCTGAATTTGAATCTGGATCTTATAGAACTTCTCCAGGATGGGTCAAATCTAACTCAGGATTTACTTATGCAAACATCCCAAGAATATGTAGAGATTTTTAAAAAATTATCTGATATGAACTACAAATTATAAAAATATATTTCCTGAGAAGCTTACATGACATTAAATTATTTCCCATATAGCATTAAAAAAATGACTTTACTGAAGAAGAGGAAGCCTAGATAACCAAAGCAAACCTATTGCGTGAAGAGAAGTGAAATTCTCTGCCTGACACTAACACTGAACAGACTGTTTCATACTAATTACACTGCTCTATCTATAATTGTTAATTATTAGACAAACAATGTACACAAACCCAGCAACAAATCAATTGTATTAGCACAATATTGTACATATTGCATTTGTAGGTTGAGTGCAGATTCTAGACCTATGGCTTGAGTTTCTTCTCATATAATCAAAAGTAAATTTATTTTTTCTTTCTTTCTTTCTTTCTTTCTTTCTTTCTTTCTTTCTTTCTTTCTTTCTTTCTTTCTTTCTTTCTTTCTTTCTCTCTCTCTCTCTCTCTCCTTTCTTTCTTTCTCTTCTTTCTTTCTTTCTTTCTTTCTTTCTTTCTTTCTTTCTTTCTTTCTTTCTTTCTTTCTTTCTTTCTTTCTTTCTTTCTTTCTTTCTTTCTTTCTTTCTTTCTTTCTGCCCTGAATATCACTAAACAGTGGGTCCTCTCTAGAAAGTGGAATTTTGGGCTTTCCCTCTTTTTGTAAAGTGATTTCTGCCTAGTTTTTTCCCCAGTTAACTTCAGTAACCTATTGAAAGTTGACATTGTAAATAAACCCTAAGATTTTAAAGACAGATTTTAAATTGCAGGGGGAAGAAAGGTGGGGAGGGCCCTGGGATCACTCCCAGCCATACCAGTCCTACAGTGCCAAGTCTAAATATCTAGGTAGACTGGTAGTGTTGGGGGGCCCCAAGGATACACATAAAAGTGAGATGGGACATGCAGTGCCCAGGATGAAACGTGGGGCATTGAGCTTGTAAAGGCATGTGTTCAACCCGTTATTTCCCTAGCCACTAAATATTTTATGTCAGTTGCTTAAACTGAACTAAAAATCGCACATTAATGGCTGTACTTTTAAAAGATAAAAGGGGTGGGGAGAGAGTATAGCAGGTAAGGTGTTTGCCTTGCATGAGACCAAGTAGGGTTCAATCTCCAATACCACATATGGCCCTCTGAGTCCCACCAATATTGATCCGAGTTCAGAGCCAGAGTAAGTTCTGAGCACACTGGGTGTAGCCCAAACCCCAAAATATAAAAAATTAGTTTTTAATTAAACAAAAGAATTTGAATTAGTTGTCTATATTTTTTGCTACCAAAAAAAACTGGATCTCATAAAATCTTGTGATTTATGAGTTCTGTAATTTTAAAAATGACTGGATCTATATCTAGTTAGAGAAAAGAAGAAATGTTTAGATTTTTAAAAACCTGCTAAAATAGCTGATATTGCTGAACAAAACCATGTACTGCAAAACACAAAAGTTTAATTTATGCAAGGCCTAACAATTTGAAGTTTGGCTGCTAAGAATCAAACCTACAAACTCTATTCTCAGGTTTTAGAGCCAGAATTCCAAAATTTGAGTAAAATGCTTTTAAAGCCAGAATACTAAATATTGAGTAAGAGCATTTCAGCTCTGAAAAAAGAACAATTTTGTATGAAAGGATATTTAAATAGCCCTTCATTGAGCGACCACAATAAGCCTTCAAGATTTACATGATTGAGCTGGAATTCAATGCCAAAGACAAGAGGGAAGCATCTTTTTTTCTGGGATGCACAAAGAGATATCCATAATTAAACATCACACTTCCCTAGGGCAGCATGTTTTCTTATATTGACAAGCAAAATGAGGTATTTCAAATCATGGTTGCTGGCATACAGTCATCTTTTGCATAGTTATTGTTTTAATGTATTTCTAGCTATTACGCATTTGTCTATTTTTGGTCAGCATTTTAAAGAACTCTGGTTTTACATAAAAGAGTGTAGTTATGTTAGTGGAGTTACATTTATACAACAATATCTTAAACATAATTATGAGCTTAATTTTGGCATACACATTTCATACTTAAAAAGACTAGTTATATCTTTAGTATAATTAGTACAATTAAAATTGACTCTAAGTGGAAAAAAGTTTCAGAGGTATCATTTTAGACATAACTGCAAGCTTTATGTTGCCTTATTTGTCAAATCTAGTTAACATATCACACACAAATACTATAATATATTGAGAAAATGCCAAATCAATCACGTTTGCTTAATATTCCATCAGAAAAATTAGAGCCTAATGATAGATTATGTACTCAATAACTCTTTTGTTCTATATCAAAGAATGCCAGATTATTTTAGCCTGATACAAATATAACTACTAAACTAAAAAATATAAAACTTTTACATTTAAACTTTTCAAGAGTTTTCTCTACTTTCTGACTTGCACCCTAATCAAAATAAAAATACATTTTAATTTTGTTATTAAATGGAATCATTACTGGTGCCCGCTCAAGCAAATCAATGAGCAACAAAGTGACAGTGACAGTGACAGTAACAGTTATATTTTACATATTATTATAAGGCATGGCTAGAGCGATAGCACAGTGGTTGGGCGTTCACCTTTCACGTGGCCAACCTGCATTGATTCCTCCACCCCTCTCGGAGAGCCCGGCAAGCTACTGAGAGTATGGAGCCCGCACAGCAGAGCCTGGCAAGCTACCCGTGCATATTGGATATGCCAAAAACAGTAACAATAAGTCTCACAATGAGAGATGTTACTGGTGCCCGCTCGAACAAATAAATGAGCAACAGGATGACTGTGACAGTGACGGTGATTATAAGGCAACCATTTACCTATGTGAGCACAAAAATGGAGAAATCATAAATGTGAAAATTTTATATGGAAGAGGGATTTCTTTTCTTAAGGATTAGACCATAGAAATAGTTACCCAGAAATCATAAAAGTTTAGAACAGTCTTTCAGTCACTGGTAAAGTCTCAAAATAAGCAATCTGACAAAGATTAAATGACTCCCTGTTCTTCCAGCCCGGGAACTGTGACCCACTTCTAGGCCAGCAAAGTGACAATCAACACTACTACCTAATGAACGTTCTCTCACATTAATTCATAAATTAATGCACAGAACTATTGTGGAGCTCAAAGAGAAGTGACCCTTCTCTATCAAAAGTAGGTAAAGTAATTCCTTGAATAAATTCCCCAGGGTAAAACATTGTTGAACACACAGCCACCTTTGATAATGTGCTTCTATCTCTCTCACCTCAAAGAAAGTCCCATGCAGTTTTCAACTTTTATAGTAAGATCAGTGATTTCAAGTCTTGGGTAAGCTGATATATTAAATTTGCATCTCTGATGCTAGAAAGAAGCTTCACAGCTCAAACTTGGCATGTTTACAGCAGTAGGAGTAAGCTAGAGACTTCTAAATGAGAATCCTCTGGGATCAACTGACTTGACTATCATATCCTTATGCTTATGGACTATATTTATGGTTATAATTATACTTATGTTCTCCACATAAGCTACCTACCAAGTTTATGACTTTATAACAAAATCTCCACATAAACATTTTAAATATTTACTGACACAACATTTTGAACTCTCAGCAAATTCAATCATTTCATAAATATTACTATATTTCAGTTTATACAATGCTTATTTGTCAACCTTAAGACTTTTCATCAAACCCAGGATTTTAAGAAATTTTTGTGAAAACAATTACTAAATGACTGCGCACCATAGAGTATACTCCAACAACCTAAGTGCAGAACACAAAAAATTTAATTAAACTCCACTATATCAAGTATAAGACTGCCAGTAGATGAAGAAACAAAAAGATCATTATACTAAATTTATAATTGTCTGCACACTTGCATGATTCATTTCAATTCATTCAACCTCAGGAAATATAAAAAATCACTTTATATTATTTTTTATCTGAAATAATGTCAAATCCCTTCAAAACATATTTTTCAAAACATAAAATCTATCACAGTATAAATTATCCACAATTAATGATTTATTGTGTCAGAATAACTCACCAAATCCAAAAGCATTAGAGCCTCCAATGCTTTGTGAAGCCTGGACACTTGTTGATGTATAGAGTCCTGTCACCAGCAAGCCATCAAAGAAGGTGCTCGTTGAAATTGTCACTGAAATACAGGGGAAGAAAAAGGAAAGAAACTTAATTAGTACAGCCAAAAAAAAATGAGATGTATTTCTGAAATGTTAGACATTGTCAAAACAATCTTTGTTATAATCAATAAAATTACCCCTACTTAGTATTTTCTTCGTATTAGATACTGCTCCCACATCTGGCAGTCTTCACTGGGGTCCATCAGAGGGGGGCGGGTTGAGTTTTCCTCCCCATCCCAAGCAGAGCCCCTGCAGCCAAAGACCTCCAGAACCTAGCCACAGCCATGCTCAAGACCACTCTCCACATGCTTGGACGAGCCTCACGCATGACAGAACCGGCAGAGGAACCCAGGTGTGCAGGACTCGGGCTGAGATCTGCAAGCCTGCTTGGATCGGGACTGGGCCTCCGCCACCCAGATCCCCCATTTTCCAGTAGCTAGACAGTCACACCCTCAAGCTGCCTCCAGTACTGTGTAATCCCATCAACAGCCATGATCCAGAGACTATAAAACCAAGCTCCCAGAAGTTTTGTCTAGTTATGTCTAGTTCTCCCTCTTGGAGAACCTGGCAAGCTATCGAGAGTATCCTGCATACACGGCAGTGCCTGGCAAGCTCCCTGTGGTGTATTTGATATGCCAAAAACAGTAACAATGATGGTCTCATTTCCATGACCCTGAAAGAGCCTCCAATGGGGCACCACTGGGAAGGACGAGTAAAGAGAGACTGCTAAAATCTCAGGGCTAGGACGAACGGAGATGTTACTGGTGCCCAGCAAATCTATAAACAATGGATGACAGTGATACAGTGGTACAGATACTACATTGAAGCAAAAAGAAGCTCTTACGTCTGTAATTGCTGGCCCAATATTTAATACATTAGTTAAACCTTCTTTCATTCATTTATAACTTACCAACTATGTAAAAAGTCATCTGCAAATAACTGAATAGCCTGCTACATCACCACCATCTCTTCTAAGAGCAGTCAAAGGCATTGCTAGAATTCTGACACTGTGACAAAACATTTTTTCTTAAGTATTCCATACTGACATCAGTTGAACCAATCTGACCAATCTGACATCAGTTGAAAGCATATGAGTAAGATGCACTGTATTTCTCAAGCAAAATAAAGCCTTCTTCCAGCTGTCTGCTGCAGATCAGTTCTCTTCTTAACATAGAGTCCTGGGTGTTGTAGCACTGTAGCACTGTCTTCCCATTGCTCATCAATTTCCTCAAGCGGGCACCAGTAACATCTCCATTGTGAGACTTGTTGTTACTGTTTTTGGCATATCAAATACACCACGGGTAGCTTGCCAGGCTCTGTCATGAGGGCAGGATACTCTCAGTAGCTTGCTGGACTCTCCGAGAGGGACAGAGGAATCAAACCTGGGTCGGCCGTGTGCAAGGCAAATGCCCTACCCGCTATGCTACGTCTCCAATCCTGAGTGCTAAAGCAGCCAATCCTAATTGAAACAACCCAGAAGTAAAATCCCAGGAGTATTTTATTCCTGACACTTTTTGTACATGATGTTATGTGGTATCAAAACCAGGGCCACTAAGAGATGAAGCATTATATCACTGAGCTCCACCCCTGATTTCCCAACACTATTAATATGCTATGTCAGACTGGGATTTTTTTTCTCTTTGCTTTACTGTATTCCTACTACTAATGGAATACCTATTATTTTCTAATCTCTAAGTGGAGTTACATATGTGAGAAATTATTTCTAAGCACTGAGTTTCTTAGCAAAATAAAATTACAAAGAAGAATATTTGTTAACTCCAAATAGTCTCGACTTTTCACACGCCATCAGTAAGTTGATGACTCCCAAGTTTCTATCTCAAGTCCAAACATATATATATAACTCTTATATATACTCCAAAGATGATAGATGATAGATAGATAGATAGATAGATAGATAGATAGACAAACAGACAAACAGATAAATAGATCAAGCTGTTGATCAACATCTTACTTGGATGTCCAGGCGACACCCAACCTCAACCAAAACAAAAACTAAATATCTAACCTTTTCCCAATCATGTCACTCTGCACCCTTCTCCAAGTCTCACCATAAATTAGAGAAATCTTTTAAAATATGTACCCTTGGAAATGCCTACAAGCCTCTCAGAGAAAGCTCTACAGGGATGTGATGTTGGAGATCTACCAGCACCTGTGAACCATCGATCAGGAATTTCTACTCCCTCATGTTCACTTGGGACTCCATGCCAGGTTGTTTTCACTCAGGGCACCCAACAGGAGGGCGGGTGAGAACCCTCCCCACCCCAAGGGACCCAGCCCCAGCAGCTGACCTCCACTACCCAACTGCTGCCATGCTCCAGGCAGCTTTCTGGACTGCGCTTCTGCCTCACGGCCGTGCGACACATTATAAGACACTTCCTACCCTTTTTCCCTAATTACCACACCACATTTGATGGAGTTAAAACATACCTCTTGGAGAGCCCAGCAAGCTACCAAGAGTATCCAGCCCATACGGTCAGAACCTGGCAAACTGCCCATGGTGTATTTGGCATGCCATAGATAGTAATGAGATAGGTCTCATTCCTCTGACCCTGAAAAAGCCTCCAATCTTTGGGAAAGATGAGTAAGGAGAGTCTGCTAAAATCTCAGGGCTGAGAGGAATAGAGATTTTACCGGTGCCTGCTTGAGGAAATCTATGAACAACAGGATGACAGTGATACAGTGATACTCTTGGGACCAGAGGGATAGTACAGGGATTGAGGTACACGCATGCAGCCAACCTGACTTTGATGATTCCCAGCACCACACAGTTCCTTAAGCATTATTGTTGGGTGCTCCCCAGGAGGCCCCCCAAGCACTACCAGGTAGACCCAGGGAACCCTCAGCACTGAAAGACCTGAGCAGTACTCCAGGGTCTTAACAGAATCACACACATCCCTAGGCTTCTGCACTGAACTCACTGCCCTGCTGGCTGAGAGTGGTCAGTAGGGTCTCCAGACCTCTACTTGGAAAGCCCACCCCCACCCCCAAGCTCAAAACAACAAAAACACATCTACTGGAGCAAGTCATTTCTCTTTACAAAGACTGGCAACATGTCACTCTTGTGCTTACAACTTTCTTAAGTCAGAGCTAAAAGTCTTCACAGTGAGGCTGAAGACATAGTACAGCTAGTACAGAAGGTAGGGCGTTTGCCACCAGGAAAGATTTGCTTGTTTTTGTTTGCTTTGAGGGCATACCTGGTGACTCTCAGGGGAAACCACTGGCTCTGCACTCAAGAATTATTCTTGGCTCCGCTTGGAGGACCGTATGTGATGCTGAGAATGAAACATCAGTCAGCCACATGCAAGGCAAACACCTTGCGACCTTCAGTCCCTCTGCTCTCACCTCCCACCAATTCACTCCACTTCAGGCACACTAGTTTCCTTGTTTATAAATGTCTGGGATCTTTTCAAACAAGCTGGGCAACGGTTTTGTAAACAGAAATATGCCACAGGAACTTTCCTCTTGTTTATAGTCAATCAGCAGAGCGCAAAAATAGATTTCAGTACCTTTTCATTTACAGTCAAATCCTGAGACTCTATCATTGACAATAAGAGCTAATTGCATTTCAGTAAGAGCTTGCTGTATTTATAATTGCAAAGGGTTGTCTGTCTCCTGGCCCCACAATTCCCACTTTTCATATTTAGTTCTATTTCCACATTATATTAACATATTTACTTAAAATGTTTTGCTTATCATTTTTATTTTTCAGTCTTATGCTGAATGTAACCTCCATCAAGGTAAAAATTTATGATTTTTTCAATAATATGTCTTATCTTTCTGGGGCAATCCTGATGTTTGGTGTCCAATAAGTATTTGTTATTTATTGATAAATAACTCATTCATCCAAAAGCTTAAATATTTATTGAGTATTTATTGATAAATAGCTCATTTGTCCAAAGTGGCACAAATTGGTAGCTTGTTTCAGCCTGTTTCCAAAGGAAAAATATGTTGTAGATCCTAGAATTTAAATATCAGATAAGTTCCACTTCTAAAAGTCACAATAGAGGAAAGACAGAGAAGAGATTGTAATTCATGTATTTAAATTTTTTCCAGAGTGCACTGATGTTTTCCATCAGTACAAAGAGAAAACTAAGAGATGCAGCAAAATGTTTGCAAAAAAGCAGACCAACTTAAGCACACACACTTTCTCACATTCTAGATGTTTATACAAATCATGTAAGGAAAAAAATTTCGTCAGAAACAAAATGATTCTCTGCTAGAGTTGAGAAATTAAAAGTATTTTGAGAGGAAAATGATACTGCATTTGGAAAAACACTACTCTTTAGACACTGCTGATCAAGCATTCATATCTACTTTTAAATAGATGTAATGCACAATCAGTCCTCATTTTTAAGTAAAAGAAAATGTTATCCAGATTCTCCAGAGATTTGTAACATTCTTTTTAATCATGGGGTTGCCTTTCATTCAAAATCATGGGCTGTTTCTGTGTTTGAAAAAACAAAATGGGACCAGATCAATAGTAGGGCATTTGCCTCACAGGAGGCCTTGAATTCAATCCCTGACAAAGCCCCACCAGGAGTAATTCCTGAGCACAGAGCCAGGAGTAATCCTTGAGCATCACTGGTGTGGCCGAAAAACTAAACAACAAAGAACATAATACTTTGAATTCCCTGATAGTTTGTAGGAAATTTCAGAATGGCTGAGTTGCACATCTTCTATTGACTAAAACACTTAAGTGCATAAACACTCTGCACCATATGCTGAAAACTTTTACACCAAAGCACCTTGACTTTGAAGTCATGTCAGGAATACTTCTTCTCTGTCCCTTTCTTTTGACATCAAATGTTTGCACTTATCTCTACTTACAACCTCTGCTTTGTCTATGAGGATTTTCTAAACACAAGCACACACATGAACACACACACATGTGCACGCGTGCAAGACAGAGTCAAGGTCAGAGCCCACAAAACAAACACTTAGGCACTGAGGTTGCAATGGCTGCAGTACCCTGGAGATTTACCCATAGAAATATGTCATCAGCCCTTGAAAATTTCCATTTTCATCTGGGGTTTCTCTTGATCCATTGCTCTCTAGTATTTTCCTGGTTCTTGTAAAGTTTCGTGGGATTCCCCAATGTACAATGGTTCACACCATTTCTATGTGCCTTGACTCAATAGGAAGTCTGATGGATTTATTCCACCAAATTAGGCGGATTTCTTTCCTGCAACTTGTTTTCTACTGGGACTCACACTTCAAGCATTGTTAAGTTTCCCAGTCACACCTATGGCTTTATCCATAAACTGTTGCAATCCACGTAACTGGAATAATCTTCCTAAAAGCAAAAAGTGTCTTATGATAAATTAAAATTTACTACACATAGTGCTAATATAGCTCATCATCAAAATAACAACCCCCGCCCGTATGCGTTTGCCTTGTACGAGGTGGACCCAGGTTTGATTCCTCAGCCCCTTTCGGAGAGCCCGACAAGCTACTGAGAGTATCTTGTCCGCACAGCAGAGCCTGGCAAGCTACCTGTGGCGTATTCAATATGCCAAAAACAGTAACAACAAGTCTCACAATGGAGACTTACTGGTGACCGCTCGAGCAAATCGATGAACAACAGGATGACAGTGCTACAGTGCTACAGTGATCAAAACAAATCAGAACACATTTCTGAGTATAAAATTATTTTAATAAATATATAAACTAGAAGGAAAATGTACAACTTTCATGACTACAATAACATTTTGCCATTAATGAAACTGACTAAGAACAGACATATCTGGGAATGGAGAGAAAGTCCAGCAAGGAATTCACCCTGTATGCAACTGACCAAGGTCCAGTCCCTGGCTCCCCTGATGGCTCCCCAAAACCTTGCCAGAAGTGGTTGCTAAGTGCAGAGTCAGGAATAAGCCCTGAGCACAGCCAAGTGTGGCCCCCAAACCCCCAATGCATCTATTTTAAAATAAATGAACTATACATGAATCATAGGTAAGTTATTGTGTGTAAATATACACATATGCAGATGTAAAATGAAAGAACCTAATAATTCCCACTGAAGATATTCTGTTTTTGATCCTCTGAGTCAGAATGTTATAGTCCTAAAATTCACCCCAATATTATTAGCCAAATACTCCAACTAAAACTAAGATGAGAGAAAATACTTAGCAAATATTAATACGCTTCAAAAGAAATTTATTAGAAAATGTGAGTAATTACTCTGAATCTAGGTGTTTTCAGATGTTTTTGTACCAGTCTTTCAAATTTTTATAAAACTCCTGTTAAAAGTTGAAGGAAAGATAAGAAATGCACTAAGAATGCATATAATCAGAATGAGCAGTTAATTAAAGCAGCAGAATGCATATTATACATTCTAGTTAAGGAATCAAGCTATACATATATGTCCATATACATGTGTATGTATACATAGCATATATATACACATACATGTATATGGAACCTATGATCAAGAATTGTATTAACGCTAAATTAGAGTTTTATTTGCTAGAAAGCAAAATAAAATTTAGAACTAGTTTCTTATTGGAAAAAATATATATATACATACATATTATCTGATACCCTATCAACTATAAAATTTTATATAAATTAAAATATATCATCACATGGGGCTAGAGCAACAGTACAGCAGTAATACAGGTAGGCTATTTTCCTTGTATGCAGCTGACCTGGATTCAATCCCCAGAATCCTATATTGTCCCTAAGGCTGCCAGAAGTGATACCTGAGCACAGAGTCAGGGGTATGCCCTGAGCATCACCAGATATGGCCCCCCAAAACAAAATATTGATAATAGTATTAATTTCACTATGGTGAGACATAGTAGAATAGTTATTTATTTCAGACAGCAAAGATTTATGACACTGTCACTGTCACTGTCATCCCGTTGCTCATTGATTTGCTCGAGTGGGCACCAGTAATGTCTCCATTGTGAGACTTGTTACTGGTTTTGGCATATCGAATACGCCACAGGTAGCTTGCCAGACTCTGCCATGTGGGCGAGATACTCTCGGTAGCTTGCTGGGCTCTCCGAGAGGGGCAGAGGAATCAAACCTGGGTCAGCCGCGTGCAAGGCAAATGCCCTACGCGCTGTGCTATCACTCCAGCCCAAAGATTTATGTAAAATCACCAAATAATAATGTAATAACTTTAGGTAAACAACTACTTAATTCAGTCTGTCATATGATCTACTTCTTTTCATGCTTTTATGAATATTCATTGTAAAGTTTGTAAAAATACTTTTATAGAGGACTTTTGTTCCCCCAAAAAACATATATTTTATAGTTTTGCCTTAAAATGTTAAGAAAACATGATACTTTTATTACAGAGGATTAAAAACTATATAGAGATTGCAAATAAAATTTTGATTTTGTCAGTATCTAAAGGGAAGGAATAAAGCATGTGATTTATTGTGTATAATCAAGAAGTAAATGTGTCTTGTCAGGCCACAATATTCTTTTATTCAACAAACATCTCTTCCTATCATCCACAGATTACAATCTTCCATCTTCAGTATGGTTTTGAAGGCCTTCAGCTTGTTTCTGTCCCTCTAGTTTAATTGCCCCATTTCAGCTAAAGCATCCTGCAAGCAGCTAAAGTAGAACATATTCTTTAAATGGTGCCCTCCCCTACACTGATTTCCCATTTCCTTTTGTTAATATCTTGCCCATTCTTCAGGAGCCATATGCCATTTCTCTCTGGAAATTTTTCTGACCTCCTGGGGAAAGGCAACCCTCCCCTCTAAGTGTAACTTCACAACCTTCAGAAGCCACAGGAGATCTGATCACACTCTACCTTTCACAGAGCATGACTCTGAGTTCAGTAAATGTCTGCTGAATTTAACTATACAGAAACATCTGCTACAACAATACATTAAAATCAAAGAGAGTTGAGAATATGGTGTAACTGATACAACTAAAACTGTGAACTCTTACTTCCTGTCTACAGAGAAATAGAGAACCCGTATTACTCAAAGGGATATTTTTAAAAATGGCAGTTTCTTCTAAGAGGAGAAACAAAAAATGAATATAACAGCATTTCATTGTAACATTCAAAAATAAGAAATGTCTGGGGAAATTTGGGTTGAATTTTTCAATTTTTCAATAATATTTTGGATAGTTGTTTTGTGTATAAATATACAACATGCATGAATATATAGAGACAAATTCTATAAGGTATATACCAAACCTTATGCCCATATCCTCATTCTAAAGTTACTCTGTTGTTTCCTCAAATTAAATTAAAAAGAAGGAGGAGAAGGAGAAGGAGGAGGAGGAAGGAGAGGAAGAAGAAGAAGAAGGAGAAGGAGGAGGAAGAGGAGGAGGAGGGCTCAAAAGACTGAGGAGGTTGTATATATCTTTCTCACATCTGTGTTAAATTGGCAATGAGCTTAGCACTGCAAGTCTATGAATATGGATTGCTGGGTTGTGACAGCAGAATGAAAACATGATGTAGCGACACAATTCATTTCTTATCAGTGGCTCAAAGAATACTGCTGTCTTGAAATGACTAATTACAGAGCCAGTCATTATCTATCATAGCTTCTATTAACTCTTCCCAACAAGACCCTAATACCATTCTTGCAGAAAATCACTAGAAGATGAAAGTCTGAAAGGAAATAAATTTAGACATTTAATGCTGTTTGCATTTCATCCTAAAGCTCCTGGTCTATAAACGCCCCATGGTCCATTAAATTTTGATCACTTCAAGCATATTCCATTACTACTTTATACAAAAGGTCTTTAATATGTGCAGCAAAGAAACATAAAATATCTGAAATGATGTTTCCATCTTTTCCAAGGAGACAAACATCAGAGGACAGAAAATTGCAAAAATGCTGAAATTAATAGTGAGCACCTACTGATCGCAGAGTTCCATTTCTTATTTTATGTATTTTAAGAAGAAAAACAACAGTAAAACTATTATCATCACTACTTCTAAAAGTTGCACATTTTGCCTTCTGAACAGAAACTTATTTGCCTTTTGAATACTGAACAGATTAAATAGCCTAGGGAATAAACACATTACTCTGAAAATAAAATAAACTGAGTTTATTTGATGCAAAATTTCATCAACATGATATGTTCAACTCCTAATTCTTCTTTAAAGTGCTACCAAACAGACCATACATTAGAATTTGCATTAAACCCTGTAAGAACATGATCCCTGAACTATTTCTCCTTACATATATTAATTCCATTATATCAAGGCTTTATTCGTTTTTCAAATATTAAACAGTACTGTTGCCAAATCAACAACAGCACAGAGGGAGAAAAACCTCAGTAACGGTAAGAATAATGGCCAGAGGCTACACGTCTACAATGAAAGAAAGTGTGAATCCACAGTGGGGAGTTGCACACAGAGTTCTTAAATAATTAGACCAGTAACAAATGGATTTCAGACAGCCTTCTGTGAGGGAGAGATCAGCCAGGTTTTACCTATGAATTCTAACAATGACCCTGAAGGGGCCAGATGAGGAAGATCATGGCTGCCTACCTTGTGCAGCCTGAAAAATCCCTAGTGAAACACTTCTAAATGAACACTATCGGCCCTTTCTGCTTCCCTAAATCATTATCAAACAGCTCATCCTGATCATCCTGAAGAGTTATTTACCCTCAGATTTCATCGATACCTTCATAATAAGGATAACAGTAATAATAACTAAACAATATTTAAGTATCAAATGTCAAGTACTATTTTAAGTCTCTTACAGGAATTAACTTATTTAATCCTCTCAAAACTCCTATGAAATAAGTACTACAGTGAGACACATTTTACCCATGAGAAAGCTAAAACAAAGGAGGTGTGGATTAAGTGCCGAAAGTTAAGTGGCATGTAAAAGACACAAGACAGACTGCATTAAATATAGGCCCTCCCTCTCCTCCAGGCCTGCACAGGTGGCAGGGCCTTGACCTTCTCTTGGAAAGCTCTCAGACCTTGGCACCCCCTAATCTTGAACTGTGAGGTGTGGTATCCTGGGAATATTCTGGCATGCCGCTCTGCAGAATGCATTTAACCTGGTGTCGGCAGCACCAATCATTGTCACAGTCCTTTATTATTGTTATTATTACTTCTCTTTTTCATTTTATATGGATTTGTACTTTTCCTTGGGGAACAGAGAAAGCAGAAAGAATGGCCTCTGGAGAGGACTAAACGCAGTGTGATGGAGAAGTAAGCTGAACATCAAAATAATAAGGTCAAAGAGTCCTGGATCAGCCCACCTCTGAAAGAGGGGGAGAATGCCTTGCATGATTCGTAACCGCTTTGTTTCCACCTGAAAGGAGAGGAGAAAGCCAAGCAAAATTCAGGAATTGTCCTAAGTACAGGAGACCCATCATATGCAAAACTCAAAGATATATTAAAGGCATTTTCTAGGGAAAAGATGCTCTTGCTAGCTGAAAGAGGGATCTAGCATCTCTGTGGAAGCCTGTTATTTTATGTTTATTACAGAGATTTAGAGGAACAATGCCTGGTCTCTATATCTTATCTTCTGGCACTTCCAGTAATAAACGACAAACCATGAAGATTCCTCTCTCCTTTACAGTCTTCTTAGGAGATAAAGCATGTAGTCAAATATATATGAATTTATTCATTTTAAAACTAAGTGTTTTGGAAGTAAGTTTAAATTATAGTGC